>NC_079497.1:13029966-13247106 GCF_030052815.1 Hevea brasiliensis | reverse complement strand
TCACTATGGAAGAATATCAGGCATTACTAGAGATTCCTTATTCATCGCAGAATCGGATCTACCTACACCTCGAGCATAGGCAGACCTGAAAACGATTGGCACATATGTTGGGTACTTCCCCAGAAGAAGTAAAGTCAAAAGAAACTATCAAAGGAAACACGCATGGTTGGTATTGGACACATCTCAAGAAGTGGTTAGATCAATACCTCCAAGAGAAACAGTGGGATCGAGCTTCTTCGGCACTCGCATTGGGAATCTATGGCCTGATTTTGTTTCCGGGACCATTGGGAATCATAACTTGCAGCACGGTGGAAGTATTCTGGGCAGTAGAAAAGCAGGAGGTCAATCTGATACCGGCAATTCTTGCGGAGACCTTGTTAACCCTTACCTACTGCAGACAACAGGGCAAAGGGTCCATTAAGTGTTGTTCTCAATTGTTGTACCTCTGGATTATCAGTCACATGTGTCCTGTGGAGACAAAGGGATTGACTTGGTACCTTGACCAGCCTCCCATCGAGAAGATGACCCGGTCAGTAATCAGTCCAAAAAATGAACAGCAGTGGCGGGAACGGATTTTGAGTTTCAATAGTCATGATTACTGTTGGAGGAAACTGTGGGTGTCAGGCCAATCCGTTTTGATCAGCACGGGAGGTAATCAGTCGGTATCCCTAATCGGAGTAACCGGATACACAAGTTACACTCCGGCATTGGTAATGAGGCAGTTTGGCTCAACACAATCCAGAATCAACATTGAAGAATACCACCAAGGTCATTTCTACCATGAGCTCAAGGAAGAGGAAGGGTTGAAAATGGCTCGCAGGTCTTGGGAAAACATCTCTCTGATGGAAAGGTCGCCTAAAGGTCCAAGTGCCACACTCGATTATCTTGAATGGAGGGCTGACAGGGACCGAGAACACTCAACTGCGGAATTCGAAGACAATGACCCTCGCCGAAGCATCCTAGTAGTAGAAGTTGATAATCGTCTGGCTGACTCACTACAAAAGGCAAATACCGAAAACTCACAACTGCAAGAACAAATAAAACAGTTGGAGGACCAACGGCAGAACCTTAAAAGAAAGGTGAGAAGACTCAGGGAAGAGGCAAGGGCCGAAAAGATGGGGTTCGAAGAGCAAGAGGTACGGTGGGAAAAGGAAAAAGACTCTCTCCAAGCTGTAGTAAAAGAAGTAGAAGTACAGAATAGTAAGCTTCAGGAAAAAATGAAATACCAAGAAATACTCGTTGAAGAGTATAAACAAGAAAACAAAAAGAAGAAGCTCGAATTGAAAGAACAGGCACTACTCATCAACGATATCTTGAAAGAGTGTGCTAAGGAAAGGAAAGAGAAAGAAAGACAAGCTGCTCTCTATCAAGAACTGAAAGAGAATGTTGACCAGCTGGAGAGAACGATAGCACAGGGAAAACAAGAACTATTACCTGAATCCGAATATGCTCTGAAAGCATTCGACCCTGCCAAGCAAGAAGAAAGGTTATATGAGTATCTCAGAAAATGTCATCTCATTATAAAGAATCTCCCAGAGCCTAGGCCGATGTAAAGAATACGGTGTACAAATTATTCAGTTAATGAAATGATTTTTGGACCATTGTTTAGTAAATTTGTGAATGAATAATATGACTCCCGTAGGAACTCCCTCGCTAGGGTTATGTGAAAAATTGAATGCGCTATATGGACAGGTATCATAAATGCGCATTCAATCCAGTCATTCACAGTCAGACTATCGAACGATGCCATGATAAAGTTGATGCAATCATCCTTTCGCAGATTTCATTCTGGCTCCCAAATGTCACTGTATCCTTCGTCCGGACCAGGACTTTTAGTTTTTTTTACGAAATTCTAAATTCATTAAAAACCTTTTTTACTCCTTACAGGAAATCAACATTGCTCCAAACAAGGCAAGTCTGACCAAGCACACGGTTCAACCCAAGCGAGTGTACTTAACAAGATCTCGAACAAAGAAGATAATGGAAGATCAGGAACAAGTACAGAACCTACAAGGGCAGGTTTCCGAATTGAAGGATCAGGTCTCAGAACTTATGAGACTAATGAGGGAAATGTCCCAGAATAAACCCACAGCAGAGCCTAGCCTACCACTACCTCCTCCACCACCTCCTACAACAATGGATCCTCACCAAGCTTCAACTTCTTTTACCTTTCAGTCACCTATTTTGGACCCGACAATCACTGTTAATCCGGCTGCCATGAATAATGACCTACCTTACTCTCATTACCCAACCATTTCAAACACCGACCCATACCCTTCAATTCTAATCCCTCCAGTTCACTCCACCCCTCATCTCCCAGCTGGGGGAGCATTTCATGCAGTGGGAGGAGAAAATAAGACGAGAGAAAACGAGAAACTATGAAAATAAGAAGAGAGATTGAGAGCGATCGAAGGATTGAATATGTATGGTTCAGTCGATGTGGCATCACTCAGACTGGTTCCTGATGTGGTGGTGCCGCCCAAGTTCAAGGTCCCTGATTTCGACAAGTACACTGGGAATTCAGACCCTCGCATTCACTTGGCCACCTATATTGCCAAGATGTCCGCCCTGACAGATGATGACAGACTGCTAGTCCACTTCTTTCATGAGAGCCTCTCCGGGGCAGGCCTGAGGTGGTGCATTCAGTTGGACAGGAGCAAACTGCGCTCCTGGAAAGATTTGGCAGATGCTTTCTTGAAGCAGTATAAGTTTAATTGTGATGTGGCCCCCACAAGGAGGGACCTCCAGAACCTGGTGCAGAAAGACAGGGAAAGCTTCAAGGAGTATGCCCAGAGATGGAGAGAAAAGGCGGCAGAAGTACACCCCCCGGTGACTGACAATGAACTATGTTCCCTGTTCATTGAGACATTGAAGGCCCCCTATTTCAATTTGATGATTGGGAACACTTCCAACAGCTTCTCTGACATCATCCAGGCCGGTGAAAGAATAGAGGCCAATTTAAGAATGGGACGACTGCAGGAGTTGGCTGAGAACCCTGCAAAGAAGACTGCCAATTTTGGCAAGAAAAAGGAGGGTGATGTGCATTCCATCACCCGGCAAAATAATTACTCCCCACTTCCCCAAAATAACTATCGGCCATATCCTTCCCCTCATGGCCAAACCATCACAAACATTCCGCCTCCTTTCCCGAATTATCCACACCCGCGCCCACAGTATCCCCCACCTACAAATTACCAACCTAGACCATCTCCTCCTCCTGCTCAACCGAGACCACCACAAAACAACCCAAGACCCCCAAGAAACCCTGATCCACCTCTTCCCCTCCCGCTCAGTGAAATATATCGATACCTTGTCGGTATAAACCAAATTGTACCAGTTCCCCTGGACCCAATTCAGCCTCCATATCCCAGGTGGTATGATGCCACTGCCCGTTGTGAGTATCATGGAGGAGCACAAGGGCATTCAACTGACAACTGCGGAGCACTCAGGGGAAGAGTGCACGCTTTAATCCGGAACGGATGGCTGAAAATTGAGGGGAATGGTTCCCTTCCCAACGTTACCTCAAACCCATTGCCCAACCATAATACGGGCAATGGTGTAAATATGATAGAGCCCGATAGAGAAAGGTCGACACCGGAGGTAGACGAGCTGATTCCTCGCTTTGAGGAAATTTTTGCCGCAGCAATGAAGGAAGGCTATCTTTGCCCTCAAGTATCAGGGTCAGTAGAGGATGCGGGATGTCCTTACCATGGAGGGGCAGCTGATCATGAGCTGCAGGACTGTGAGGGATTCAAGCAAGAGGTTCAGAACTTGTTATCCCTCAAAGTTCTAAGATGCCAGGCACGGTTGAAGACGGAAGGGGGAGTGAACACAACTAGATATAGCCAGAATGTTTCTACCCCTAAACCCAGAATCACCTTCTCACCCCTAGTAGCCTCACCGCCAGTAATGGTTATCCGAACTCCGCCACAGCTCCCTGTCACCAATACTCACGCTGTCCCTTGGAACTATAATCTCCAAGTTTTCACTTAAGGAGCGTCAAGTAGTACATCAGCTCCTAATCTGGCCTCACCTCTAGCACCACCAAAACCATGTTTTACTCCTCATGAGCATTTTAAAATGACTTATGCCGGACCTACCACCAGTGCTACTCCCCAGGTTAATCTTCAGCCCGTTGCTGCCACAAAATCCTCCTCGCTTGAGCAAGAAGTCAAGTTCATAACTCGAAGTGGGAGGTGTTACGGGAACGAAGAGAAAGAAAAGAGAAAAGGGAAAGTAAAGATGGGAGAGTCACTGAAGAACACCGAAGAGGAGGTTGAGAAAACAGAGGAAGTAGAACCTACCGGACATAAAGAAGAGGAGGAGCTGCTGCTCCAAATAATGAAACAGAGTGAGTATGATGTGGTGGAGCAGTTAAGACACCTGCCCGAATTTCACTGCTATCGCTGATCCTGAGCTCAGAAGTGCACCGACAAGCCTTGCAGAAAATCCTGGATCAGGCCTTTGTAAACCCCGACATCACTCCGGGGCAATTCGAGAAGATAGTGGGGCGAATCCAGGCATCCAGTTTTGTTACTTTCTCGGAAGACGAGATAGACCCAGCGGGTTTAAGGCACACTAAAGCTCTGCATGTAACAGTGAAATGTAAGGGTTGTATAGTAGCCAAGGTACTTATTGATAACGGATCAGCTCTCAATGTACTCCCTAGTGCTACCTTGGCTAGGTTGCCAGTTGACCAATCAGATATACGTCAAAGTGCTATGGTGGTAAGAGCCTTTGACGGTACCAGAAGAGAAGTGTTGGGAGATATTGATTTACCACTCCAAATTGGCGCATGTACCTTCAACGTCACATTCCAGGTGATGAATATTAAGCCGGCCTACACTATGTTGCTGGGAAGGCCTTGGATCCATTCTGCGAACGCCGTTCCCTCGACTCTGCACCAGAAGATAAAATACATTATGGACGGTAAAATCATCACTGTAAAAGGAGAAGAAGCCATTTTGGTCACCAAGCCGCAATCACTCCCTTATGTGGAAGCGGCTGAGGAGTCATTAGAAAGCTCGTTCCAGGCCCTTGAGTTACAAGAAACCAGAAATGAAGGGGCTATGGATATGGTAGCCAAGATAATGTCGAGGAGTGGGTACGAAGAAGGCAAAGGCCTAGGCGCCACACTACAGGGAATCGTTGAACCCATACCGGCTATCCAGAAGATAGGCCGCTGCGGTTTGGGTTATGAGGAAGATGCCCTTATGGATGGGCGATTCTGGATGAGGAAAATGCTTCGGGTCAAAGGTTTGACCAGAAAATGGGAAAAGGGAAGGTAGTCCCTAGAATCGCGGAGGTCTTCACCAAACCGGTCATTGAAAATCCGGCAGATGTGGAAGAATCACCTGATGAACCATCCATTGATGTCATCCACCTGGATTCCTTGTATGAGGCTCTGGTCTCGCCAATAGCTGAGGGGCAAGAGCTAGACAACTGGACAGCAGAGGACATCCCTGTACTCAATTTCGAGTAAAGTACCTTTGGTTATCTACACTTGATCATTTTGTCCATGGTGGCAAGTGTAACTCTGTAAATGGACCTTTTTCTTATGGCATAAATATTAATAAATTAATAGCGCATTTTAAATCCAATTCTCTCTTTCTTTCCTTTTGAATTCCATCCTTATAATATGTTCTATTTTCATTCATTCAGGACCATTCATCAATTAACACCTAAAAATTCAATAGACTCAGAAATTCCTCTAGTTAATTTTGAAATCCCCATAACTGCCATTACTTCAAGTGAATCTGAGGAAGATCTTATAGAAGAAAGAGGTGAAAAGGATGAACCTTCCCTAGTGCCTTGCGGAGACGAAACACGCACCATAAACTTAGGCACTAAAGAAGTAAAAAGGGAACTTAAGGTAGTGGAGAGTGAAGAATTGGGAGATATGATCAGTTTGCTTAGAGAATTCCTGGACGTATTTTCCTGGAGCTATGATGATATGGTTGGCTTGGACCCCCAGATAGTGGCACACAAAATTCCCCTTATTCTGGGGACAATCCCGGTGAAACAGAAACTAAGAAGAATGAATCCTGACACACTGCTCAAAGTTTAGGATGAAGTCAAGAAACAGTATGATGCTGGATTCCTGGAAGTAGTCAAATACCCCCAATGGATAGCTAATGTTGTCCCGGTAATGAAGAAGGACGGGAGAGTTAGGGTGTGCATTGATTACAGGGATCTTAATAGAGCAAGCTTAAAGGATGATTTCCCTCTCCCCCACATTGATGTGTTAGTAGACAATGCTGCAGGATTGGGCAGGTGTTCATGCATTGATGGGGTATCTGGGTACAATCAAATCCCAATGGATGAGGAAGACAAAGAGAAAACCGCTTTCATCACTCAATGGGGGGTATTTTGCTATCGGGTCATGCCTTTCGGGTTAAAGAATGCCGGCGCCACCTACCAACGCGCTATGGTCACATTATTCCACGATATTATGCATAAAGAAGTGGAGGTGTACGTGGATGATATGATCATCAAATCTAGGGGAGAAGAGAGCCACGTGCAGGTGATGAGGAAAGTATTTGAGAGACTCAGGAAATATCAGTTGAAACTGAACCCTGCCAAATGTATATTCAGAGCTAGGTCAGGGAAATTGTTGGGATTCATAGTGAGCGAGAAGGGAATAGAGGTAGATTCAGACAAGGTTCGAGCTATTCAAGAGATGCCATCCCTAAGAACAGAAAGGGAGGTGCGCAGTTTCCTGGGGAAATTGAACTACATATCAAGATTTATTTCCAATCTCACCGCTAAGGCCGAGCCTATTTTTAGACTGCTCTGAAAGAACAACACCACTCAATGGGATTCAGTTTGTCAAGAGGCTTTCGAGACAATCAAGCGGTATCTGTCAAGCCCACCAGTATTGGTTCCACCCGTGGCGGGGAGGCCTCTGATCCTGTATATGGCAGTCCAACAGAACTCGATGGGATGTGTTTTGGGACAACATGATGATACTGGCCGAAAGGAGAGGGCTATCTATTATCTGAGCAAAAAGTTCAATGATTGCGAGTTGAGGTACTCTTTCCTAGAGAAAACTTGCTTGCTGCGTTAGCACAAAGACAACCGCCTCAAACACTACATGTTGAATCACAAGACATGGCTCATCTCCAGGATGGATCCTATCAAATATGTATTCGAAAGCCCATTCGTGCCAGGTAGGATAGCCAAGTGACAGGTCATACTCTCCCAATATGACATAGTCTATATGACCCGGAAAGCGGTGAAAGGTAGCGTGATCGCTGACCTCCTAACAGAAAACCCTATCCAGGATTATGAAGCTCTGGATTTTGAGTTCCTTGATGAGCATATTAATGAAGTAGACTGCGAAGAAGAGGGGCCAGCCGATGTATGGGAAATGTATTTCGACGGAGCTGTCAATTTGTCCGGTAATGGAGTTAGAGCTGTATTGATATCCCCGGATGGAAAACACTTTCCGATGGCTATCAAGTTGAGATTTGACTGCACCAACAACGTCGCGGAATACGAAGCTTGTGTGATGGGTCTACAGGCTGCCATCGAAATGAAAATCAGGAAGTTGGAAGTATACGGAGACTCAGCCCTGATTATTTATCGAGTCAAGGGAGAATGGCAAACTAAGGATCCGAAGCTGATCCCTTATCAGAAATACTTACTGGAGCTGATTAAGAAATTCGAAGAAATCTCTTTCACTCATCTTAGTAGAGACAAGAATCAATTTGCTGATGCCTTAGCTACTCTAGCTGTTATGGCTCAAATCGAAGAAGGGCAGATGACTCAGATATTGAAGATTAAGGCAAGGAATGAGCCAGCTTATTGCTTCATGATTGAAGAAGAACCAGATGGTGAACCTTGGTATCATAACATCCTGGTCTACTGCAAAGCCAGAGAATTCCCTTCGGGGGCAAGCAAGAACGAAAAGAGGATGATTCGGAGATTAGCATTGGGATACTTCCCCAGTGGAGAAACCCTATACAAGAGGAGCTCCAACGGCGGATTATTGAGATGTGTGGATGCAAAAGAGGCGAAGAAGATCCTTTTTGAGACTCATGAGGGAAATTGTGCAACCCATGCCAATGGGCACATGATGGCTAAGCAAATCATGTGACGTGGGTATTTTTGGACTATAATGGAAAAGGATTGCATCGAGTATTTCCGAAAGTGCCATAAGTGTCAGATTTATGCGGATCTGATAAACGTGCCACCTCACAAGTTGTTCAACCTTGTCTCACTGTGGCCTTTTGCAATGTGGGGCATCGATGTGATTGGTCCCATCAACCCTAAGGCATCCAATGGGCACAGGTTTATCCTGGTAGCAATCGACTATTTTTCTAAATGGGTCGAAGCCACGTCATACGCCCATATTACACAGAACACGTTTCTCAAATTCCTCAGAAATAATATCATCTGTCGGCATGGTCTCCCCAATGAAATCGTCACTGACAACGCCAAGAATCTCAATGGTCCAAAGATTCAGAGATTGTGTGATCAATACAAAATCTGACATCTTAATTCCTCCCCATACCGTCCCCAGATGAATGGAGCTGTGGAAGCCGCAAACAAAAATCTCAAGAGGATAATCCGGAAAATGACAAACACATATAGGGATTGGCATGATATGCTTCCCTACGCCCTTCACGCATACCAGACTTCTGTAAGAACCTCAACTGGGGCAACTCCATACTCACTGGTTTACGGGATGGAAGCAGTATTACCTATTGAAGTTAAAATTCCTTCCCTAAGGATTCTGAAGGAATCAGGGATTGATGTGTCAGAATGGATCCAGTCAAGGTTGGATCAGTTAAACTTGCTGGATGAGAAAAGGTTAACAGCAGCATGTCATGGGCAATTATACCAGAGGAGAATGGCTAAGGCATTTGACAAAAGCGTTCGCCCACGCGAATTCCAACCCGGGGACCTGGTTCTGAAGAAAGTGCTGCCGAATCAAAACGATCCCCGGGGCAAATGGTCACCAACCTACGAGGGACCCTATGTGGTTAAAAAGGCATTTTCTGGAGGAGCCTTGATCTTGACCCAAATGGACGGTAAAGAATTCCCAAGACCTGTGAATGCTAACACCGTTAAGAGATACTATGCTTAAAAAAAAAAAAAAAAAAAAGGTGGGAGAGAAAACCCGAAAGGGCGCTCCTAGCAAAATGTGTGAAAGAATGCGAAAACCCCGAAGGGGCACTTTCTGTAAAATGAGTGAAGGATGAAAACCCGAAAGGGCGTCCTGAAAAAGCGAGCCTTAAAAAAAAAAATAAAAAAAAAAGAGGGGAACTAGGGGTGAAAACCCGAAAGGGCATCCCAAGAACCAAAAGGGAGAAATAAGGAATAAGGCAGGAAACCGAGGATGGAGAGGAAACTGTCACGGCACGAGGCTTCAGAGAACTTGAAATAATGGCAGTTAAGGGATTTCAAAGCCAACCACAAGGAATATGTGAGATCTATCCTTGTACCATTTTCCTTTGAAACTCTATCTTCGTTTTTATAATAAAGTCATACTTCATTCCCTATGTTTTTATCTTCCCTTTATACTCACTCTTTAACACTATCTTTCTGCAATCTCGTTAAATAATGCGCTATTAATCAGTTAAAATTTTTGCCACAAGATTAAGATTTGACAATTAATAACCTCACGTACTTTACTATGAGATTTGCAGGGAATGCAAAAAAAAAAAAAAAAAAAAAAAACCTAGAGGTGAAAATCCGGAAGGGCGCTTTTAGTCATATAGACGAAGGGGAAGTGAAAACCCGCAAGGGCGCTTTTCGGAGAAAGTCAAAGAACAGAAAAGGGTCATTTGAAGAAATGGGGTTATAGGTCAAGTCTTGCAACTCGTCCTCCATTAATCATTGGCCTTCGAGATTCTGTTAAGTACACTTCATCGGGGAAGAACTTCTTGTGTCTGGATTAGGCTTGCTTTGTAAGTACAATTTACATTTCTTGCTATCAACCTCTGGTTCTTTGATCTAAGTTGATTTTAATTTCATGCAATTTAAAATTCCTGTTATCAACCTCTGGTTCCTTGATCTAAGTTGATTTTAATTTCATGCAATTTAAAATTCCTGCTATCAACCTCTGGTTCCTTGATCTAAGTTGATTTTAATTTCCTGCAATTTAAAATTCCTGTTATCAACCTCTGGTTCCTTGATCTAAGTTGATTTTAATTTCCTGCAATTTAAAATTCCTGTTATCAACCTCTGGTTCCTTGATCTAAGTTGATTTTAATTTCCTGCAATTTAAATTCCTGTTATCAACCTCTGGTTCCTTGATCTAAGTTGATTTTAATTTCCTGCAATTTACATATCCTATTATCAACCTCTGGTTCCTCGATCTAAGTTGATTTTAATTTCCTGTTATCAACTTCTAGTTCCTTGATCTAAGTTGATTTTAATTTCCTGCAATTTACATTTCCTGCTATCAACCTCTGGTTCCTTGATCTAAGTTGATTTTAATTTCATGCAATTTAAAATTCCTGTTATCAACCTCTGGTTCCTTGATCTAAGTTGATTTTAATTTCATGCAATTTAAAATTCCTGTTATCAACCACTGGTTCCTTGATCTAAGTTGATTTTAATTTCCTGCAATTTACATTTCCTGTTATCAACCTCTGGTTCCTTGATCTAAGTTGATTCTAATTTCCTGCCATTTACATTTCCTGTTATCAACCTCTGGTTCCTCGATCTAAGTTGATTTTAATTTCCTGCAATTTACATTTCCTGTTATCAACCTCTGGTTCCTCGATCTAAGTTGATTTTAATTTCCTGTTATCAACCTCTGGTTCCTTGATCTAAGTTGATTTCAATTTCCTGCAATTTACATTTCCTGTTATCAATCTCTGATTCCTTGATCCAAGTTGATTTTAATTTAACTTCTGTTGCTGATTTCTAGGTCACTAACTTAGGTATGCTTTAGTTCCCTAACTTCGAACACCTAATCGTCCAAAATACGGGTCTGAATCTTTACATAATTCCTACACGGGAAATTTTTCCCTTTAATAGAAATTATGTAAAGAGGGGCAGCTGTCGACACCATATTTTGGCCGATCCCCAGAATCAATAAACTTTGAAACCGATCCCCAGTACTAAGTCTCCCTTTGATAGCTAACCACATTTCCGATCCCTCCTTGCTAGATAACCACATTTTCGATCTCTTCTCACAAGGAATTGAATCAATGCTAAGTCCTCACATCAGTCTAAGCCTTACCGGTCTATTAAATCACTCACCGATCTCTCAAACGCTGTCGAATATTCAGACCAGTCAAGTGTATTCCCGATCTCTGTTGACAAACACTAGGTCTTTGTTATCGATTTTATTGCCGATCTCCCTTTCAAAAGTTTAAGAATAATCAAAGGTTCCGTTCCGGTTTAATGATAATTCCGATCTTAAATGTTCAAGCCAAATTTTCAATTTTACTCAAGTCCCGTTTAGCGTTGGTTCTCTACCGATCTCATGCTCATTGTGTTTTCCGATCTCTCACACTGAGGTTAATAATCACTTTCAGTTATTTCAACATACTCAGACAATCAAGTGTTTAATAATTTAGAAATTTTTCGATCACAACCATTCATCGGACAAAAGAGGCATTCCATTTCATTTCATTTCAAGAATTTGTACAAGTTATTCAGCTGGAGGATCACCCCCAGCCTGATCTACATTTTGCCCGTCTCCCCTCTCACCCTCAGCCTCCTCCTCACTCTCCTCACCTTCATCCTCGAGAGCCAGGTTGGCCATCCAAGAGAAGTCCTCCTAGGGGTAACGCTTCTTGAGGTCAGCCAGGAGATCTCTGTGGGCATTCACATAAGCATTGGCCACTCCTGTCACCATCTCTTCTTCTTTTGCCTTAAGCTCCTCAGTAAGTTGAGCGATGTGAGCAGCTTCGTTGGCCCGGAGCGCCTGAACCTCTCCAAGAGCATGATCCCGTTCAGCCAGAACATGAGCTTGTTCGGCCAACTTGTCCTCATAGTACTTCATCCGTCCCTCAATTTCACATATGTAATCCCGAGCGGATGAGAGTTGGGATCGGAGGGAAGCTGCTTCATGACCTATCCTCTCGACCTCTTTACCCAGCCGATGCGCCTTCTCCCGGATCATGTGCTGATTCACCAAACACTCAACGTTCAAGCTCATAGATCTGGTCAGGATATCATCAAGGCTATCCGGAGACAGCCTATCCCGATCTTCTCGGAGGCAGATAGAGGACGCCAGGACCTTAGCGAAACCCGGGTTCTCCCGAACAGTCCGGTTCTTCTCCAGGGAAGCCACCAACACTTGAGCGCCACGAGAAAGGGGCCTCACCTGTTGTTGGGAAGGACCCCCTTCCACGCCCGGAACAACTGCAGGAGGCGGAGGCGGCTCTTCCCGAGGAGGAGATCGGACCACTTCCACCTCGGGGATCGACGGTCCCAAAGGTTGAGACGAGCCTTCTCGTATTTCCCCGGGCTCATGACGAGGTGTCTGCATCTCCTCGGCCCGCTTCATCTCCCGTACCTTCCGGGAGATCTCCCTCTTTCGTTTCCGGCTCTCTTTGGAAGCTTTGCCGCTTGCCATACCTGCACAAAGAAGAGGTTAGTGAGATCGCTAAGGTCCTGAGATCTGAGATATAGAAAATACCGATGCCGAGGTCAGAGAGTTGAAGCCCGCGATCTTTGCCGGTGATCAATTCCATAGTCCAATGGTGCAGCTCGGCAGTCACCGCATCCAAGCAAGAGAACTTCTCTCTGCTCGCCTGCTCTTTCAAATCCATCACCATTGCGCCCTCTTCCCTATTCAGGGCAAGGTGCCTCGGAATTAATGGACCCTGGTGCAGCCAACTGCGTGGGAAACCCTCAAAGCCTTTCGGGATTTTGCTTCTCAGGATAAAGAAGCGATTCTTCCAATTCTTCAGGGAGGACGGCAGATCGGTAAAAAGCCCGCAGTGGGGTTTCGCCTAGAAAAACCAATACTCGTCGTCCTTTCGAAGAGTTAACCTATGAAGGTCGGCGAACACTTTGGCAGTAGGACTAATTCCCTTAGCTCGACACAGGCCACGGAAGGCCAAAAGGATCCGCCACGAGTTCGGGTGAACTTGGGCTATGCATACTTGGTGAAATTTCAGAACTTCTTTGAAGAAGTCGTCTAAAGGGAACATGACCCGACTTTTAATTGCTCTTCGTACACCATGATCATGTCATTCCCCTCAAAGAAGTGATCGGCTCGAAGATCGCGTGACATAATGAGTTCGAATAAGTCGGGGTGAATGTTGTATTCTTGGTGAGCATCGTAGGTCGGTTTCTTTAGAATGGGTAGCTCGTCCATGGGAGGTTTTCTCTCACGAAGAACGTGTTCGTTTGAAGATGTCGCTTGCCCACTGAGCTGGGCGGAGGCCCTGCGAGTTCGATCGAGCGCTCGGTCCGACCACCTCTACCTCATCGGATAACCACGAGACCTGAACGGAAGGGGGGCTTGCCGCTCTCTAACCCTCGGCACCACTCATTTTCAAAGAAAATAAAGAATTTAAACTAAAAGAAAGATCAAAGCCCTTACCAGAGTCTGATCGGCGTCGGAATAACTTAAGAAAACGAGAGAATTTTGAAGTTGTGAGCGAGAGACCGAAAATGACATACGGGAGCAACTGGCTAACCCCCACCCCTATTTATACTCGTCCGAGCATTTAATGCTCACGATGTTCCAGGTGGTGCATCGGGTAGTGGGACTCGCCAGCTATTCTGACACGTCTCACGAATATTCCCAAGATTCTATGAAGAGATCGGTTAATTATAGAGCGGCAGATTATGGTGTTTTGAATTACGGATCGGATAAGTGTCATTCAAATGAAGAATCAGATCGGGTAATCACATAAAAGATCGGAAAATGATTAATGCAATAATAATAATAAGATGATAATCGACAAAATAAAATCTTTATTTCCAAAAGATCGGATTACATCATTTCGGTGATCTCTAGGGATCGGATTACACTAAAATTGGACTACATCATTTCGGTGATTTCTAGAGATCGGATTACATTGAAAATAAAATACATCATTTGGGCGATCTTTAGAGACCGGTGGAACATCCCATCTAAAGGGCTTATGTCAAAAGCCAACATTGTGACTGATCCAAAGGGTGTCACCGACCAGAACTGAGCCGCTGTCGAAACACCCAATGTGGAGGAAAGCCGCTATCGGAACACCCAATGTGGTGAGAAGCCGAATAAACTTGGAAGAGCAACCGCCAAGGGTCGGCGGAACATTAGCAGTTTTCTCGGCCGAAATCGGTTCGCCGATTATACCGGTCGAACGACTCGAGATCGGCACGATCGAAGTCCGCGATCCAGATCGGTTAATTGGTCCAGTTCTCTCACCATCATCAGATAAGGTTATCACGATTATTCGATCATCGGGATCGTAAATTTTCAGTCGGGGAATAAAGAGGTCCATCGGAAAGGGATCAACAGCCACAATCATGGCCGGAACTACTGCCGAAGCAACTAGAACAGGAAAGTAAGAAGGAAGAAAGGAAAATCGAATAAGGAAAGTCTCTTCTGTCAGGGGTATATATAGGGAAAATCGGGCATTTATTGCTAAGCAGAAAACGAAGCGGACACTTCGGGAATCGAGGGGAATTAATGCTTTGACCAGACCGGGCCTGATTAACAGAAGGATTGGAATAATAGAGATCGAAAGATGGGAGACCGGTATGAAAGATCGAAAAAGGAGCGTGTTAAGAAGATCAGAAAAGAGGAGAGATCGGAAGGCAAAGAGAATAAGACAAATCTCAATAACTATCGCCTGAGAATCGCCCGCAATACTGACAGGTGCCAGAGTATGTCATGACAGTCATGTACATCTCAATCGCCACCGTTGATCCCACTTGTAAGAACGAGCCAGGAGCCCTTAGATCAAAGAGGAAGACGACAAGGCCAGCGCCTTTCATTCCCAGTCCTTGGATCGCCAGTCGACAAAGTTTGGGACGTCCAGTTAGAAGAGAGAAAGGACAAATATTACGAGAGGATCTCGGTAGTTCATTTTAATTCTCTTTAATTCTCAAGCATCCGATCATGTCCTTTGAAATCTTGACCCTCCATCTCCCTCAAGATAAATCCTGACCCTTCACGGGGAGCACCCGGTCCCTATAAATACCTGCATGAAAAACTGTTCAAGAGGGGAACAAAAAAGAAAGAAGGTTGTTACTATAGCGGAAGAACTCTGAAATTTAATTCAGATCGTTACTCTGCTTTCATAAGAAGAACTTTTGGAACCAGTTTCCTGAAGTGTTTTCTTAAAAAGATTTTGAACACCGAAACTCTTCATTTTCGGCTCGTTCATTATCCCGTAACGTTCACATTTTCATTTCCTTGTTATCTTCATTTTCCCTTCCATCGTCCATTTAAACTCGGGTACAAATCTGACTCGATTGCATTTAGAGAAGCACTCTTTGTTCCAAGGCGGACCTTAATCTCCCGGCTATCAACTCGCAATCTTATTGCTATTTATCATCTCGTAGTTATTTCAATAGATTTGGCCCCCTTACAGGTAAGTGCTCATATTGCCGTTTTTATTAAGTGTTCGTTTTTATTTTACGCATTTCCATTGTTCTTTTTATGTATGTAATTTTCTCCAAGTTCATATTGTGCTAAAAAAACCCAAAGAATGTTATTCCCGAGTTTACTTCTTTATTGATCAGTCTATTCTTTTCGTTAATCTTTGTTATTCCTAAATGCAAGTCTTCTAGTCCCTAGTAGTGCATAAGTGGTTGGATAAAATATAGGTAACTATATTTTAAGGGTCTCTTTAAAAGAGAGGGTCTAAATAACACGTCAGGGAAATGGCAAAATTGAATTACTAGGCTGACGTAGAAGGCGATCTGGCATAACGCCATAAGGCGGAATAAAAACCAAATCTCAGATAAGTAAAATGGAACAGATAGGATACTGGTAAGGCGACCACATGGGAGGTCGGTAAAATTCAGTCCGGCATCCCTTATTTAGTCACAAAGTACCAATGAGTTAAAAGAAGCCTTATTACAACCCTTGGCATCTTTGAATACTAGAACTCTTAAACTTAGGCTCTTATGATATATAGCTGTGATCAAATTTCGAAGGGATCGGAAGAGTCTTTATCCGAGTCCCATTAAAATAAAGGAGATCGGAGGAGAGTTCTTATCCGGTTCTCAAACTAAAAATGTTAATAAATATTTAAAAGGAGATCGGAGGAGAGTTCTTATCCGGTCTCAAACTAAAAATGTTAATAAATATTTAAAAGGAGATCGGAGGAGATTTCTTATCCAGTTCTCAAACTAAAAATTTTAATAAATATTTAAAAGAGGTCGGAGGAGAGTTCTTATCCGGTTCTCAGACTAAAAATTTTAATAAATATTTAAAAGAGGTCGGAGGAGAGTTCTTATCCGATCCTCAAGCTAGAATTTTAATAAATATTTAAAAGAGATCGGAGGAGAGTCCTTATCCGATTCTCACTTAAAAACTTTAACAAACATTTAAAAGAGATCGGACGAGAGTTCTTATCCGATTCTCAACCCAAAATTTTAATTAAAAGAGATCGGAGGAGAGTTCTTATCCGATTCTCAATCCAAAATTTTAAAAGTGATCAGAGAAGAGTTCTTATTCGATCCAAAATTCGAATCTTAATCTAAAAGAGATCTGAGGAGAGTTCTTATCCGATTCTCAAATTGAATTTTAACCAAATAGCCCCTTCAAACAAAATTAACACATAACAGTAACTCACTAAGGTTGTCTCATTTACTTATGTATCTGGATAATCCGAATTTAGTGAAAAATCAAATATTCCTTTTTGTTAAAAGGATTAACATTTCCATTCAAGCCCTCCTAACTAATTTATAAAGAATGCAAAGTTAAATCTACTTACCCTTATTAAGGGATGAGGTGGGGTGCCTAACACCTTCCCCACCCGTTTACGGACCCCGAACTTAGAATCTCTGTTTTGAAGTGGTTTTATCTCAATTTATCTTCACAAATGGTTTTCTTTAGTTTCCCTCAAAATTAAAGTGGCGACTCCTCATTCTTTTCCACTTCGGTGAGGGTTCGTTCAGGCGACCGCAAAACACCTTGCGACAACTAGCACTATCTTGGGCCGAAGGACTAGTTCTGGTGCTGTTGAAAAATCTGACTTGTTCATGCTATGGTGTGCTTTTCACAAAGTCAAAATATCTCCTAGTTACTTCTTCTGTGAACATGTGTTGCACATTGCTACCAAATCTGTAGGTGATATAGTCATGGGTGGGCTCATAACTATTATAGCTAAATATTTTGGTTTTGATCCGGAAGAGCATCCTCTACCAGCACTTTCAGACACTCTATATTTTGATGCTACTCACTTATACAAGACTGGATTCAGTTTGCCACCATCTGACACTGCACAACCAGTAGCAGATACAGGACCATCTACACAACTAGTAGCAGATACAAGACCATCTGCACAACCAGAGGCACAACCTGCACCAGCGGTCCAACAGCCTTCTGCTGAACCTGCACCACCTACTCAATCTGTACAGGATACCCCAGCAGAATCTGCATAGCCAACACCATCTGTAGCTGGACCCTCTTCCTCCACAGCACCTTCTCCCTTCAACACTAAAGCCTGATTCACTTATCTTGAGAGGCTTAGTGATGATGTATATTTTGTGGATAGGAAGCTTGAATCTAGTCTTGATACCCTTAAGGATCGTCATAATCAACTCTTTGATCTTATTATGGAAACCGGAGACAAGCAGAAATAGTTAAAAGAGATGATGAAACAGCTCATGACTTTTCTGGGTATGCCACCTCCACCTCCATCACCTCCTCTAGAACCACCCCTTCAGCAGTAGCCAACTCCATCCAGTCCTCTAGCAACACCTTTGGACAAGGGCAAAACCATAGAAATAGATTAATTTTTTATCTTGCTCTTGTTCAACTTCTAGGAGCTTTTCTTTTTAGATGTGCTGAAACAATTTTAATCTGTCTTGAATTCTATTTTCTTGAAGTACAATTGGAGTGATATTCCATTGGTTTTTCATTACTTCTCATTGCCTTTGTTGCCCTTTTGTGCATATTTGTCAATACATTGTATATATTTACATACCTCTGCTGGTGTTTTCAAGTTTTTCCTTGATATATCATTATGCTACAGCTTTTCAATATACTGCACAGGCTGTGAAACTACTTATGCAAATGTTCTGCATAGCCTGTGCAGTCCCTTATGCAACTCATGCTATACTGCACAGTTTATGCACTCTCCTTATGCACCTGTTCTGCAAAGCATTTATTCTGTATAACTTGTGCAGCTTTCTTATGCATCACCATCATCTTTTAAATTCACATTTTAGATGATAAAACACTGCTCTATACTAGGTAACTCTTTCTTTTTGCTTTTAAATTTAACTATTCCTGGTTTTTCCTCTTTGCTTTGAGTTTTCATGCTGCACTGCCTTAGACATTGAGGACAATGTCCAATTTTGAGTTTGGGGGTGTGCATTAACATCTCATCCCATTCCATTTATATATATATATTGTAAATATTTTACATACACATCCATACATACATATACATAACACATTCACATACACATTATACATCACTTAGAAATTGTACACATTGCATACAAATAGATTTCTTCCATTTAGTTAATGCATTGCTCATTTTTAGGAATCATGCATCATTAAATAAAATCTTTTGCCAAATTCCTTGAGTAATGAGAAGTTGCCTATGAGAGTGATTTGACTTACTTTAAGTTGGGTTTGTGGATTGAAAGTTTTCTAAGAGGTGCAAAGTTTTGAAGTGTTTATCCCTTGCCTATATCTTCTTAGCCAAAAAGCCACCCAACTAGTCCTTTAGAGATTGGAGTATTTAGAGGGAGTTATTGGATAAAAGGTAGTCAAGTGATGTCTCACCAATCCTAGAATAAATTTTCTAAACCTTTCGAGGCGAAATACCAGCTTGTACTTGAAAAGGGAGATGATTAGGCATTCTTTGATTGCAAACCTCTTATTTTAAACTTTTAACCTTCCCTTTATTATAACTAACTCTTGTAAACCCCTTTGAGCCTTTGTATTCCAAATTTTTCTTAAAACCCTTATTGTTACCTAGCCAATGAACCAAACACTCCAACCCTTTTCATGAGAATAATTATTTATAATATTAGGTACACTTTATATTCATAATATCCAAAAAAAAAAAAAAAAAGAGAAAAATAGATAATAATGAAAGGGAAAGGAAATGTTTGTCATCTTGTAAAATTGCTAGTACATCTTCTTTTCACTATTGTCATTCAAATTGAAAGAAATCCACCCAAAGTAATTAAAGGAAATGAGTTTGGGGGTGGCATTTTTAGGGACAATCATCAAGAGAAAATACAAGATACAAGTTTAAAGTATCAAAGTGTCCCTCCATTTTATGTATTTTGTAAAATATGCTAGCACTTGAAAAAATTCTCATTGTGTATCTCTCCCCTCTATATATATATATATATATATATATATATAAGTGTACCTTATGTTTCCAAGATTGAAAATATTCTCACACTTTGAATCCCTTTTACCCTTTTCCTTCTTAACCTCATTTTGAACCCTATAGCCCCATTACATTCCTAAAAAGACCTTTGATCTCTTGATAGTACTTGCTACATTTGTAGAGATAGGAATAGGGAATTTGCCTATGGGATTCGAAATTTATTCATTCACTCATTAAATTCCATCATTCTATATAGAGACACTTTAGCTATTGATTGTTCTAGAATTCCTTTTAAGCATAACTTTCTCTTTTGATTGGTTGGTTTGGGAAATTTGGATGATAATTGACTTGATGGCTAAGCGGTGAAAACTTGGATAAGCATTAGATTCTTCATCTTAAAGGATGGGTATATGGATTGTTGGTATGGCTAAAGGTATGTTAAGTTACTTTAATAGGTGATTTTCATAACTCTTTGGACAAGACACCCCTAAAAAAATTTACATTATAGTTTAAAGTTTGCTTGAGGACAAGCAAAGATTTAAGTTTGGGGGTATTTGATACATGCATTTTGCATAGTCATTTAGGTTTAATTTCATGGCCATTTTATTTATTTGTTAGTCACTTTTAGCTAATTTTATTAGTTATTTAGATAGTTTTTCATGATTGTCAATTTTTGGATTAAATTATAATTTTTGCTTTGTTTCGTAGGTAAAATGGTGTTTTTGAGGGACTAAAAATAAATTATGCCAGTGAGGAGTGATTCCTATAGCCAAAGATGTCAAAAACAAAGCTTGAAAGTTGAAGAATACAGTAGCTAAATTGCGCATAACTTGCCGCATAAGTTGTGCAGTTCTGAACATGGAGAAGAAGCAATTTTTCCATTCCTGCCGAAATCTGCATAAGTCACTACATGACTTATGCAAACTTACTCCTTGCTTATGTAGCTTCACACAAAGGGCCCAATACCTGTCGAAAAATGCATAAGGGCCTGCATAACTTATGCAGTCCACTTATGCAGTTTCATAGAGTTTTCATAATGAGCTGACAGAAGATTCTCTCATAAAAACTACACCTCAAACACACCATTTTAGGGCTACTTGTCAGAAAAAGATATAAATATGTCCTTATCTCATTTTAGAAGGAGAGAGGAGGAGACAAAAAGAGCAACAGCAGGGGAAGAGTCAGAAAACAGAGCAAAAACGTCACCTCTCCATTTCTAGACCACATTTGGAGTTTTCTTCCTTTCTTCCCTATTTCCTACCTTTCTTGTATTGGGTTTCTTAGTTCTTAGCTTAGATTTAAGATTTATTTCCATATTAACTCAGAATTTCTTGTAAATATTATGGATAGTGAGTAGTTTTCATTAGATTCTGGAGTTGAGATGTAATATTTGAGATATTTTATGGATTTTGATTGGGTAATCCATATTTTGTGGCTTTAATGAAGTTTTATTCATTTCTTGTGTGCTCAATGACATGCTTAGTATAGGATCTAAGTATTTTTCTTAATCCATAGTTGAAGCACTGAAAAGAGAAAACCTTGTGATAGATAATCAAGAAATTGAACTTAATTAACTTAGATCTAGAAATAGACTAAGGATTAAGAGGATTTACAGATTAATTAAGGAACTTAATGGGTCTTGATTAATTTTAACTCCACGAAAGTAGGATTAGATTGATTAAGGCAATATTTATCCCACTCGAAAGAGTATTCAAAGGATTTAAGAATTAATCTCCTTAAAACCCGTAAATTCCATAAGATTGGGTAACCAATTTAAAAATTCCAAAATAGCTCGAATATGAACTCATGAACTCTGGAATCGCCTCTTTTATCATTGTTAATCTCTAATCGAATTTAATTACTTGCCATTTTAAATCTTGCCATATTTCAATTTGTTTATTTTAATTTGCCACAAATTTTGTTGAATCATTATATTGTTGAATAGATTATTAATTTTATATATATAGATTTCACACTTCAAATATCTATCAAGTTATTGCTTTAATTTCAAAAATAGTTTAAATTAGTCAATTTTTATATCAAAAATTTGATCATTAACACAACTCCTCGTGGGAACGATATCTTTTCTATATTACTTATATGATCCGTGCACTTGTAGTTGAGCCACATCAAACATATTACATATAAGTCCATCAACTTAAAAAAAAAAACATTACATAAAAGTTCCTTATGTCAAAATCTCATTAAATCTCTGACCAATCTGATACATGGCAGTGCCACTGTAACACCCCGTTTGCATAGCCTAGTAGATTTCACTGTTCCGATGACCGGTGTCGGTCCGGATAATTAAGGAGATTAGAACTACACTTAAGACAATTAGAGAAGCCATAAACACAAATAATTAGTAATGTTCAATTAGTTAAGTATAAACAAGAAAAACAGAACATAAGAAGTTAAACGAGCCGAGAGTCACAGCGATGGGTGACCTCCTCGAGAACGACTGCGAAGTCAATTTAAACTCAAATTTCGAACCATAAAAAGTGACGCTGCGGTCCTTAGGACCCTTATGGACACAGTGGAAAAGAGAAAATCACGAAAAAGAATAGTTAAGTCAGTCAAATAATTAGGTCAGGGAACCGAAAGAAATATGGAATTATTTGCAAACCGGGATGAACCGGCGAGGGGCAATTTGGTCAATTGACCCCGAGAGCTGACTCCTGACCTAACTGTCAATAAAATTGGAGAAAAGAAAATTTCAGAGTCGGGAATTAAATTAAAGAACTAATAGAAAAATAAATTAAAAAAAAAGGAAAATGAAAAAGTGTAGGAAGATGACATCATGCATGACATCATGCATGATGCCATAAATAGTATAATTAATAAATTCAATTAATTAGATATTTTGGTCTTTCATAAGATAAATATGCATAAAAAGGAAAAGAAAAGAAAATATATATATATATATATATATATAGGAATTATGATGTCATAGATGATGCAATAAAGTCAAATTATTAAAATTAGAAAAAAAGGAGATAATTATTAAAAAAAAAAGAAATTTAAAAAGTGGTCTTCCTTCTTGCCGTCACACACACACACACTTCTCTTATTTCTTTCATCTCTTTCCTCTTTCCCTCTCATACTCCATTAAAGCTCAATCTTGAGCTTGAGCAACCCCCCTAAACTAGCCCTAAAACCCTTAGTTCTCTTAATTAAAACTTGAAATTTGACCTTGGTAAGAAGAGTGGTGAAGGAAGAAATTAAAAAGGGAAGTAGAAAAGTGAAGATTTGAAAAGCTACAAGAGGTTAGTGATAAATTCTTCAAATTATCTATTGAATTCTTGTTTAAGTAATTGATGTAAGTTAGAAATTAACTTTAAATGGAAAGAAAACAATTATTGAGGGACTATATATGAGTTCAACCAGCTAGGGTTTATGTTTGAAATGGGTGATTTGATGCAAATTAGAAAGTAGTTAAGTGAGAATAAGTGAATAAGAACTAAATATGCATTTATAATGCAACAAATGAACTAAACATGGAACTTAGAGTTTTGCACTTAGGGTTTGTAAACCAAAAATGCAAGAAATGAGTAAATGGCATGTTTGACCTATTGTGTAGTGAAAAATGGTCAATTGTGACCAAAAGAGATGTGTGGAAATTGTGAGAATGAAAGTTAAATTCGTAGGGCAAATGGTCATGCTGCTGGCAGCATGACCAAGCCAACTTTGAAGGACCAAAACGGAAATTTTACAAGTCCAATTGATATGCCACCAATTGGGGATGAAAATAGACATAAAATAGCACAATTTTCATTAAGGAACCATGGCCAAAAACTGACCAAAACTTAGTGAACCAAATGACCAAAGTGAAATAAGAGCAGGCTGCCACTGCACAAACTGACCAAATGAACAGTAATTGTTCATAATTGCTCATTTGGTCATAACTCGAGCTAGGAAGGTCAAAATGACCTGAAATTTTACCAGTAATTAGATAAGATATAGATCTAAAACTTTCATGAAGAACACCAATCCAAATTATGCTATTAACCTAATCAAATGATTGAGCAAGGTTGAGTTACTGAACCTGCGAAACTGCAGATTTCCATTTGAACAATAAAGTTCCAATGGCTATAACTCTCTCTAGAAAACTCCGATTTAGGCGATTCTTGAACCGATGGAAACCTAAGACATAGTAGAAAATTTCGTATGAAGGAAATTAGACCAAATTATGGACTTAACTTGATCAAGTTATTGAATAAATTTGGATAAAAATTCTGCCAGAACCTAAATTGCAGCATGAACAGTGCACGTGAACAGTAATTGTATTTTGGCTATAACTTGAGCTACAAAACTCTAATTGGGGTGATCCAAAAATGAGAATACACTTAAGACAATAAGGAACATTTTCTATGAAGGAAGTTTTGCCAAATTCCAACAGTAAAAGGGCCAATGGAACAGTGCAACTTAGGACCCCAAAACCGAAAATTGGCAATTTTGCCTAAAAGACCTAAGCTTTGAGAAAATGACCAAAACCAACAAATTTAATGACCAAAATGTGGTATGTGGGTGAAGTTGGAGTTCCCATACCTATTAAGCCTTAAAAAGTCAACAACTTGACTTGAATAGTATAGTGAATAGTAACCCGAAACACAAAATTTCGAGAACGTCGAATTTAACATGTTAGAGCTAGGTAAATGTGAAGCTAAATTTATTTTGGGTTTATGTTAAGTTCTAGTACTGAAACATTGTAAAATTGTGTGTTTCAGTTGAAAAGAATATCGGGAAGGAACCCGAGGAACCGAGTCGAGGCTAAGGGACGACTCGCTTGAGGTTTGTGCACAACATCTCCATGCTTTAAAATTCATTGATAAAGTGAACGAAATATGTATTTTACTTGTGATTTGGAATTGTTGAAAGTTTATTTGTGACATTATTTATGATGTTTTGATTTAAACTGTGAAAGTTATTGTGTATATTTGAAATAGCAACGTTTAGCAAATTGTTAAGATAAGTTTTGAAACCACAGTGTCATGACCATATATTTGAACACCTCACTAGCACGACTAGTGGGGTAATTAGTTTCGAATTTTGATTCCTTCTCTGGAGAAGTGTTGAGGTGTGCCAGTAGAAGAGGATGTGAATGGATATCCATATACTTGAGCTAGCTAGCCTTGTGATGTGATTTCTCTTTAGCCTCTGGCTATTGAGATTCTATTTGTTTCGAATGGCATGATCTAACTGTGGGTTTTATGAAATGTGTTTTGATACTTTGAAATGAACATGGTTTGCATTAAAATCTCATAATTCATGTTTTGTGTTTAATGCTCATGTTTAGTCAAATTTTTGAATAAATGTGATTTTATTTTTGCATAAAGATTATTTTAGTATGTTGTGCACCACTGAGTCCTAGTACTCAGTGATAGCTTTTATTGCTGTCGCAGATACAGAGACTAGAGGAGCAGCAGACTGAGCTGCTAAAGATTGAGGATCATTCAGCCTAAAGTCTTCGGGTATAATTTATACCCTAATTGTAAATATTTCTTTTGATGTATATATTGCACATAAATGTATGGACATATAAAAATGGGTCTTGAGCAGTTGTATAAAATTTGTATAAAGTTGTAATATATATTGTAGTTTGAAATTCTCTTAATGTAAATTTTGTAATGATCTATTTAAATTGTTTTGTTTCTAACGAAATATGAATGGAACTATTTTATTTAATTTGAATAAAAGGGATTGTTAGTATTTTGATGATCATTGGACAGTGGATTTGAAATTTGAAAGTTGATAAATGTGTTGAGAATTGATTGAGATTGAGTACGAAACTGAAGCAGTTGTTGAGAAAAAATTTTAGAAGTGCTTTTTACAGGTATTTGAAGAACTGGTTTCTCAAAATACAGACAGAACTCTGTCAAAATTTTTATAAAATTTGCAGAAAAATAAAATGGGCTAAAATTTCCAACTAGCTTTTAACTTAATTACATGTTTAAATACTTATTAGAAATGCTCACCACTTATCAAAAGTAAGAAAATTGTTTTAAAATCCCTTATAGGGTACTTAATGAGTTATCGGTAGGTGAAGTTCGGTAGTTCATTAGGTATTCTACGGGATCATGTTATGCCTTACAGAGGGGTAAGGTGTGACATGTTTTAGTGGTATCAGTGCAAATTTTTGAAGTATGTTTTAACATATAAATTTGTGTCTTTTCTTTGTTAAGTACAACTGCTCAATGTCCATATTTGTTACATACAGTGCATTACATCATAAATATGAACTAACGGAGGGAAATCTCCATGTGTTACTTGTTCAGGAGATACCCTAACTTCATATTGAAATGGAAGAAGGGGATCGCTTAGTTGAGCAATCTGTTGAAGCTGAGGCACAAGAGGAAGTCCCAGCTTTACCGAATGTTAGTGGGTCAGCAGCACGAGCCCCACAAATGCCGCAGTTCCCTGCACAGTTCGCACAGTAGATGGCTACGATGTTTCAACAAATAGCTGGGGGTATGCCTGTTCAAGCTCCACTCCAACCACCTGTGGCACAACCACTGCCTCCAGCCAGACAATATGATAAATTACTGAAGTATGGGGCTACAGAATTTAAGGGTACAGTGGACCCTTTAGAGGCAGAGCAATGGCTTGAAAGAATGGACAGAGTATTTAAGAAGCTACATTGCCAAGATGAACTAAAGTTTGAGTACTCTGTGTCGCTACTGCAAGGGGATGCGTATGATTGGTGGAAGACCATCCCCCACAGCTTGACTGAACCACCAGTGTTGACCTGGGATGACTTTATCAGAGAATTTAGACAGAAATACATCCCAGATGCATATGTTGACCAGAAATTGCAAGAATTTTTTAGTCTGAAACAAGGGAACCGATCGGTGGCAGAGTATGAGAGGGAGTTCTCCCGCTTAAGTCACTATGCAGGGAGTCTCCTCTCTACCAGCAAGGCAAGATGCAAGAGATTTGAGACTGGTTTGAAGTCCAGCATAAGGATGCAAGTTGTGGGATTCCGACACAGCAACTTTTCAGAGCTCATGTCTCAAGCACTTGAGTTGGAAAGAATAGAATCAGAAGCAACCCCAGTGAAAGAAAAATCAGAGAAAGCTGAGAAATCAGACAAAGACAAGGGGGAAAAGTCTGTAGAGCCGAGTTCTGGTGGGACTTCTGGGAAAAAGAAGAAGTTTAGTGGACCCAGCAGGGGTCGAGGTGGAAGATTTGGTAGGGGCCGATTCTCCGGACAGAGACCCCCTAGGTCTGGTCAGCAGTCGAGCAGGGGTTCACATTCTGCCCGCCCCTGTGAGACTTGTGGCAAGATTCATGGGGGGGAGTGCTACTGGGCCACTGGAGCCTGCTTTAACTGCGGTGGCAAGGGCCATATAGCTAAAGACTGTACTAGTGCTCCGAGATATAGTCCAGCTCCTACTACTGCCGAGGGATCTATTCAGAGTCCTGCTCTCAGAGGTTCACAGTCAGTTGGCAGAGGAAGAGGTAGAGGTAGAGGCACTACTACTTGAGATCGAGCACGCTTGGTCGACCAGACAAGGAAGTGCTTCAACCAGAATCTACATAATGAGACAGCGAGAAGAGGCTGAGACTTCTGATATGGTAGCTGGTACATTCTCTATCTCTGATCAAGAAGTATTTGTGTTGTTTGATCCAGGTTCAACCCATTCATATGTTAGTGCTAGCATAGTTAGTTCACTTGCTGTTCCATGTGTGCAAATGGATTTTGAAGTGCTAGTAACTAGTCCGTTAGGACAAGAGGTTCGGGTCAACAGAATTTATAAAGACTGTCCTTTGGTGATCCAAGGGCATGTTTTCCTGTCAGACTTGATTGAAATGCCCTTTAGAGAGTATGATATCATCTTGGGCATGGATTGGTTAGCCAGGCATCATGCTATGATTGGATCAGAGATCAAGATCACTTTTGGTCTCCCTTTGTACGGTGATGTGGTAATACATGGGGAGAGGCATTTATTGCCATCAAACATCATTTCAGCTGCATTAGCAAGAAGGATGATCAGAAAGGGGTGTGAAGGATACTTGGCACATGTGATAGACACCCAAGTGGGGAGTCCAGCACTAAGGGACATCCTCATCAGATGTGATTTTCCGGATGTGTTTCCTGATGAATTGCCAGGATTACCTCCAGAAAGAGAGATGCAGTTTGAGATTGATGTTATGCCTGGTGTGGACCCAATCTCCATAACGCCATATAGAATGGCACCTGCAGAATTAAAAGAGTTGAAAGTACAATTGCAAGAGTTGCTTGACAAGGGCTTTATCCGCCCTAGTGTGTCACCTTGGGGAGCGCCAGTGTTGTTTGTAAAGAAGAAGGATGGCACTCTCCGGTTATGCATTGACTATCGGCAGTTGAATAAGGTGACAATAAAGAACAGATATCCATTGCCCGTATTGATGACTTGTTTGATCAGTTGAGGGATGCAGCTGTGTTCTCCAAAATTGACCTGAGATCAGGTTATTATCAGTTGAAAGTACAAGAGCAAAGTATTGCCAAAACTGCCTTCAGAACCCGCTATGGCCATTATGAATTCCTAGTCATGCCATTCGGGTTAACTAATGCTCCGGCTGCTTTTATGGATCTGATGAACACTATCTTCAGACCATACCTCGACCAGTTTGTTGTGGTATTCATAGATGATATATTGGTCTATTCGAGGAATGCAGAAGAGCATTATAGACATCTGCGGATTGTACTGCAGACTTTGAGAGAGAAACAGCTATACGCCAAATTGTCGAAGTGTGAATTTTGGCTGAAGGAGATATCTTTCTTGAGGCATGTAGTATCAGAAGAGGGCATTAAGGTAGATCCAAGTAAGATTGAAGCTGTCCTTAATTAGAGGCCACCCAGAAATGTCACAGAGATTCGCAGTTTTCTGGGTTTAGCTGGATACTACCATAGATTTGTGAAGGGATTCTCCATATTGGCATCTCCATTGACCAAGCTACTTAGAAAAGATGTAAAATTTCAGTGGACGGACAAATGCCAGCAGAGTCTTGATGAATTGAAGAGATGTTTGACTGAAGCTCCAGTCTTGACTTTACCTACTCCGGGTAAAGAATGTATAGTATATAGTGATGCTTCTCACAATGGGTTAGGCTGTGTATTGATGCAAGATCGAAATGTCATTGTCTATGCATCACGCCAGCTAAAACCGCATGAGAGGAATTATCCGACACATGACTTGGAGCTTGCAGCTATAGTGTTTGCTCTTAAGATCTGGAGACATTATTTGTATGGGGAGAAGTGCTACATCTATACAGATCATAAGAGTATGAAGTATTTGGGCACCCAGAAAGAGCTGAATTTGAGACAGAGGAGATGGTTAGAGTTGATAAAAGACTATGATTGTCTGATAGACTATCAGCCAGGGAAAGCTAATGTTGTGGCTGACGCCCTAAGTCGCAAGACTATGGCAAGTCTACAAGTTACTCCTTTGTCTTTGGTACATGAGTTGAGATCATTACATGCCAGTTTAGAGATTAATGATGATGGGCAGACAGTAGTTGCATGGCATGTACAGCCAGTGTTGATTGATCAGATTAGAATGGCTGCTCAGAATGATCAGAAGTATCAGAAGTTGATGGAAGAAGTCCGACAGGGCAAGAAACCAAAGTTCTCAATCAGAGATAATGGTTTACTATTACACCAGGGCAGAATGTGTGTTCCTAATAATGTTGATTTGAGGCAGATTATTTTGAAGGAAGCACATGAATCTCCTTTTGCCATGCACCCTGGTGGCACAAAAATGTATAGGGGGCTAAAGGAGCATTACTGGTGGATGGGTATGAAACGAGATGTGGCAGAGTTTGTATCCAAATGCCTAACTTGTCAGCAAGTGAAAGCAGAGCATCAAGTACCTACTGGGTTGTTACATCCACTACCAGTACCATAATGGAAATGGGAGAGAATAACGATGGATTTTGTGATGGGACTTCCGAGGACACAGAAGAGTCATGATGCAGTTTGGGTCATTGTTGATGATCGACTAAATCGCTCATTTTCTCACAAATCGGATGGATTATAGTTTGGAAAGATTGGCCAAGTTATACATCGATGAGATTATAAGACTGCATAGAGTGCCAATATCCATCGTGTCAGACAGAGATCCTAGGTTCACTTCTAGATTCTGGGGTAGTCTTCAGAGAGCCCTAGGAACTAGATTGAACTTCAAGATCTTGCATTCCACCCACGCATGCATGGCCACCGAGAGGGTAATTCAGATCTTGGAGGACATGCTACGGGCTTGTGTGATTGAGTTTGAGGGTAGTTGGGATATACACTTGCCTTTGATTGAGTTTACTTACAACAACAGCTACCAATCAAGCATTGGGATGCCTCCATATGAAGCTTTGTATGGCAGGAAATGTAGAACCCCGCTGTGTTAGGATGACGTGGGTGAAAGAAAGATGATTGGACCTGAAATCGTTCAGCAAACTGAAGAGAAGATCAGGGTGATTAGAGGTCGACTTAAGACTGCATCAGACCATCAGAAGTCCTACATTGATTTGAAAAGAAGGGATATTCAGTATGCAGTGGGTGAGAAAGTTTTTCTCAAGGTTTCTCCTTGGAAGAGAATTATGAGATTCAGCAGGAAGGGGAAACTGAGTCCTCGTTTTATCGGGCCATATGAGGTTCTGGAAAGAGTGAGTCCTTTGGCATATCGGTTGGCACTACTTCCAGAGTTGGAAAAGATACATAATGTCTTCCATGTGTCTATGTTGAGGAGGTATCGATCAGACCCATCTCATGTACTACCAATAGAGGAAATTGAAGTAAATCCAGACCTCACATATGAAGAAGAACCCATAGAGATTCTGGCTTATGAGGTGAAGCAGCTACGAAACAAGCAGATACCGTTGGTAAAAGTGCTGTGGAACCATCATTCGGGCCAGAAGGCTACTTGGGAACGAGAAGAGGACATGAGGAGACAACACCCACAGCTGTTCAGAGATTGATACCAAGTAAAATTTCGAGATGAAATTTATTTTAAGGGGGGGAGAATTGTAACACCCCGTTTGCATAGTCTGGTAGATTTCACTATTCCGGCGACCGGTGTCAGTCCGGATAATTAAGGGGATTAGAACCACACTTAAGACAATTAGAGAAGCCATAAACAGAAATAATTAGTAATGTTCAATTAGTTAAGTATAAACAAGAAAAACAGAACATAAGAAGTTAAACGAGCCGAGTCACAAATGATGGGTGACCTCCTCAGAACGCATCACAAGTCATTTTAAACTCAAATTTCGAACCGTAAAAAGTGACGCTGCGGTCCTTAGGACCTTTATGGACACAGTGCAAAAGAGAAAATCACGAAAAAGAACTGTTAAGTCAGTCAAATAATTAGGTCAGGGAATCGAAAGAAATATGGAATTATTTACAAACCGGGATGAACCGGCGAGGGTCAATTTGGTCAATTGACCCCGAGAGCTGACTCCTGACCTAACTGTCAAATAAAATTGGAGAAAAGAAAATTTCAGAGTCGGGAATTAAATTAAAGAACTAATAGAAAAATAAATAAAAAAAAGGAAAATGAAAAAGTGTAGGAAGATGACATCATGCATGACATCATGCATGATGCCATAAATAGTATAATTAATAAATTCAATTAATTAGATATTTTGGTCTTTCATAAGATAAATATGCATAAAAAGGAAAAGAAAAGAAAAAATATATATATAGGAATTATGATGTCATAGATGATGCAATAAAGTCAAATTATTAAAATTAGAAAAAAAGGAGATAATTATTCAAAAAAAAAAAAAAGGAAATTTAAAAAGTGGTCTTCCTTCTTGCCATCACACACACACACACTTCTCTTATTTCTTTCATCTCTTTCCTCTTTCCCTCTCATACTCCATTAAAGCTCAATCTTGAGCTTGAGCAACCCCCCTAAACTAGCCCTAAAACCCTTAGTTCTCTTAATTAAAACTTGAAATTTGACCTTGGTAAGAAGAGTGGTGAAGGAAAAAATTAAAAAGGGAAGTAGAAAAGTGAAGATTTGAAAAGCTACAAGAGGTTAGTGACAAATTCTTCAAATTATCTATTGAATTCTTGTTTAAATAATTGATGTAAGTTAGAAATTAACTTTAAATGGAAAGAAAACAATTATTGAGGGACTATATATGAGTTCAACCAGCTAGGGTTTATGTTTGAAATGGGTGATTTGATGCAAATTAGAAAGTAGTTAAGTGAGAATAAGTGAATAAGAACTAAATATGCATTTATAATGCAACAAATGAACTAAACATGGAACTTAGAGTTTTGCACTTAGGGTTTGTGAACCAAAAATGCAAGAAATGAGTAAATGGCATGTTTGACCTATTGTGAAGTGAAAAATGGTCAATTGTGACCAAAAGAGATGTGTGGAAATTGTGAGAATGAAAGTTAAATTCGTAGGGCAAATGGTCATGCTGCTGGCAGCATGACCAAGCCAACTTTGAAGGACCAAAACGGAAATTTTACAAGTCCAATTGATATGCCACCAATTGGGGATGAAAATAAACATAAAATATCACAATTTTCCTTAAGGAACCATGGCCAAAAACTGACCAAAACTTAGTGAACCAAATGACCAAAGTGAAATGAGAGCAGTCACATCAAGATAAACCGACCAAATGAACAGTAATTGTTCATTTGGTCATAACTCGAGCTAGGAAGGTCAAAATGACCTGAAATTTTACCAGTAATTAGATAAGATATAGATCTAAAACTTTCATGAAGAATACTAACTCAAATTATGCCATTAACCTAATCAAATGATTGAGCAAAGTTGAGTTACTAAACCTACAAAACTGCAGATTTCCATTTGAATAATAAAGTTCCCATGGCTATAACTCTCTCTAGAAAACTCCGATTTAGGCGATTCTTAAACCGATGGAAACCTAAGACATAGTAGAAAATTTCGTATGAAGGAAATTAGACCAAATTATGGACTTAACTTGATCAAGTTATTGAATGAAGTTGGATAAAAAATCTGCCAGAACCTAAATTGCAAAGATAAATACAAGACGTGAATGAATTGTATTTTGGCTATAACTTGAGCTACAAAACTCCAATTGGGGTGATCCAAAAATGAGAATACACTTAAGACAATAAGGAACATTTTCTATGAAGGAAGTTTTGCCAAATTCCAACAGTAAAAGGGCCAATGGAACAGTGCAACTTAGGACCCCAAAACCGAAAATTGGCAATTTTGCCTAAAAGACCTAAGCTTTGAGAAAATGACTAAAACCAACAAATTTAATGACCAAAATGTGGTATGTGGGTGAAGTTGGAGTTCCCATACCTATTAAGCCTTAAAAAGTCAACAACTTGACTTGAATAGTGCAGTGAATAGTAACCCGAAACACAAAATTTCGAGAACGTCGAATTTAACACGTTAGAGCTAAGTAAATGTGAAGCTAAATTTATTTTGGGTTTATGTTAAGTTCTAGTACTGAAACATTGTAAAATTGTGTGTTTCAGTTGAAAAGAATATCGGGAAGGAACCCGAGAAACCGAGTCGAGGCTAAGGGATGACTCGCTTGAGGTTTGTGCACAACATCTCCAAGCTTTAAAATTCATTGATAAAGTGAACGAAATATGTATTTTACTTGTGATTTGGAATTGTTGAAAGTTTATTTGTGACATTATTTATGATGTTTTGATTTAAACTGTGAAAGTTATTGTGTATATTTGAAATAGCAATGTTTAGCAAATTGTTAAGATAAGTTTTGAAACCACAGTGTCATGACCATATATTTGAACACCTCACTAGCACGACTAGTGGGGGTAATTAGTTTCGAATTTTGATTCCTTCTCTAGAGAAGTGTTGAGGTGTGCCAGTAGAAGAGGATGTGAATGGATATCCATATATTTGAGCTAGCTAGCCTTGTGATGTGATTTCTCTTTAGCCTCTGGCTATTGAGATTCTATTTGTTTCAAATGGCATGATCTAACTGTGGGTTTTATGAAATGTGTTTTGATACTTTGAAATGAACGTGGTTTGCATTAAAATCTCATAATTCATGTTTTGTGTTTAATGCTCATGTTTAGTCAAATTTTTGAATAAATGTGATTTTATTTTTGCATAAAGATTATTTTAGTATGTTGTGCACCACTGAGTCTTAGTACTCAGCGATAGCTTTTATTGCTATCGCAGATACAGAGACTAGAGGAGCAGCAGACTGAGCTGCTAAAGATTGAGGATCATTCAGCTTAAAGTCTTCGGATATAATTTATACACTAATTATAAATATTTCTTTTGATGTATATATTGCACATAAATGTATGGACATGTAAAAATGGGTCTTGAGCAGTTGTATAAAATTTGTATAAAGTTGTAATATATATTGTAGTTTGAAATTCTCTTAATGTAAATTTTGTAATGATCTATTTAAATTGTTTTATTTCTAACGAAATATGAATAGAACTATTTTATTTAATTTGAATAAAAGGGATTGTTAGTATTTTGATGATCATTGGACAGTGGATTTGAAATTTGAAAGTTGATAAATGTGTTGAGAATTGATTGAGATTGAGTATGAAACTGAAGCAGTTGTTGAGGAAAATTTTTAGAAGTGCTTTTTACAGGTATTTGAAGAACTGGTTTCTCAAAATACAGACAGAACTCTGTCAAAATTTTTATAAAATTTGCAGAAAAATAAAATGGGCTAAAATTTCCAACTAGCTTTCAACTTAATTACATGTTTAAATACTTATTAGAAATGCTCACCACTTATCAAAAATAAGAAAATTGTTTTAAAATCCCTTGTAGGGTACTGAATGAGTTATCGGTAGGTGAAGTTCGGTAGTTCATTAGGTATTCTACGGGATCATGTTATGCCTTACAGAGGGGTAAGGTGTGACAGCCACACTATAAAATAAAAAGAAATTAAAAAAAACTAAGTGCTACATATGAAATTCATATTAGTTTCTCTTCTGCAGCCTCATGTCTATTAATCATATTCAAAAGTCCAAAAATTATATTTCTTACTTAATTTAGAATTAAGTCATCATACCACTTGAAATATCCACAGTAATTAAAACTCTGCAATTTCATATCCAAACACATAAATGAGGTATATTTAGTGTAACAAATCATTTCACCCAAAAAAATTTACAGGGATAGACACTCGATTAGTATCTAGCTGCAGCACAAGGAAATTGGCTTTGTTGGACAATATTATATAAAATTAAAACCCATATTCGGCATATCCCCTAACCCCTTCCCTCTTAGCAGTAAAGGTAAGTTTATCTTTTTTTTATTTTTTTTTCATAATTTAGTTACTTTTTTATAATATTATATAAAAGGATTAATTATTTAAATAATGTGTTTTTAAAAACATTTTACTAAAATAATGTGAATCTGAAACTATTTACCAATATAGTGCGTGCTTGTAAAAATGCCCACTCAAAAAGGAATTTCAATAGTTAAAAAAAAAACCGCTAATACAAAAAACAGTTTCAGTAGCAACATCAAAGTGTTAGATTAGAGTATCAGAGTTATTGAGTGTGTCAAAGTCAACATGACAGTATGTTAGATACACGCAAAACCACCAATCTAACTATTCTTTTCAAAGTTGTCAGATTGCTTGTGAAAATGTCAGTTAAAGTGGCGATTTCTTAAGCATATGTCAAAATATATCAGAACTTTGGAATGCATGTAACATAGAGAATATATTCCCCAACAGTACATTGAACTTTTCCTACAAATTTAAATTCTTTCTCCTTTCCTCAAAATGGATATTTTCAAAGTATAGAGAGAAGATTATGAAATTTTTAAAGATCTCCTATTGCTTCCATGCCAAATTTATTTCTTTCTCCCTTGTCCTTTATAAAATAATTTCTTTAATTCTTCATATTTTTAGTTTGATTAATGCATATAAGTTTCTTTTTTTATAGAATTTGTTATGTTATATCTATTAATTTTATGTCTATTTATTGTAATAAATAAACATATAAATATTTTTTTTGAAATTATTCTTTATAGTGAAAATTAATGAATAATTTCAAATAAATTAAGAGTATTGGAACTATTTTATATTTACATTTTTATTATGAGTGTAATTTTTTTATTTTAATTTACATTATAAATATAAATATTTATATTTCAATTTATATTATAAATATTTCAAGATTATACAATTATAAAAATATTTTAGGGAAAAGTTTCAAAAAAATTCAGTTAATATAAATTTATTTTATATTAGGAAAAAAAAACTAGGAAGTACATAATGTAAATAAATGACATTGAACAAATATTATAATGTAAATAATATAATTATAATTGAACATATATTAAATTTGACTAATGTCGACTGATGTGTCCTCCTGTGCCACATCGTGGAGGCCTGCTAATCCATGGTGGATTTGGAAGGATATCTATTTGTCAAACCATTGGATCTACTTTTGTTTTTCCTTCTGATTCTACATTTCGTTTAACAATCCGATGATGTTCCTGAACATAATCAGTTCTAAAATTTTGTGAATTATTGTAGCTTAAATGCTAATATTGTTCTGGACCAAATATGGACTGATAAAGGTCGTTGAACAAACACCTAGCATTGCTTGTGGAAGCTTAATGTCTATCATAATGTGAGGATGAAGATGCATGAAAAGCCAAAATTGTAAACTAAACTGGCATTGCATCAGTAAATAGAGAGATAAGTGTGTGAGTCTCTGGTGGTACTATAATTGGAGTGAAATGAGTGGATGGTTGTTACTCTCCTTGAGTAAAATTAGATGGAACTGCAAACAAAGAGTGTAAATTCCACTCATAGGTGACAGGTGGAGGGATTTGAAGTATATTCTCCCTTAGGGGCACATCAACAAGAGCACATCTTTCAGACATACCACGTCTCCTTCTCCGTTATTGTTCCTATTGTGGTTGTACACGAGGAATTTCCATTGATAAAGAGGTGGGTTGAAAAGAATAAGTTGGTATCGTGCGGTGTTCCTCATTTAATGCACCTAACATGCTAAAAATCCTCTGACGAATAGATGGATGATCTCAAGATGATGATTCTGGTATGAAGAAAAAAATAATTGTTCTTTTAATAAAACATCATATAATTACAAAAAAAAATGCCAAAATAATGAGTCAAGTATTTACGTGACTCCAATTTGAGCACCCTCAGGAGATATCCAGCATCTTGTTTGTTGTACAAATCATTGTATATATTTTGAACGTAGTCCTAATAGTTATTGCAATGGAGTACTAGTAACAACACTATTATTCTAGTCATTCCAAGCATCTATATAAGGTGCATGTTGAATCACCCAAATATGTTTCAATTTGCCCCCATAAGTCGATGGCATGCAAGGTATTATCCTAGTATGAGGGTAAAGGAATTGGTTGGTCCATACCAAACTAGTGAAGGCAGCAATCCTGTTGATGCCATTCGACGATATGGAAGCATAATAATAGCACCAATAAACTCCACGATCACCTCCCATTTAAGAAAAAAAGTGACAAATATGCTCAACCTCCGTATATGGTTCCCAACACATTGACATACAACATGAAAATATTAGTGTTCAATACCATGAATGACTAAAATGTAATTAATTATAAAAAAAAATAGATGATTTAAATATTTATACTACTTAATGTGGTCGCTATTGATCTAGTTGGACTCGTAATGATCGCAACACATGCATCGGTGTATGCGTTGTTCTTAATGGAGTTTTCCACCTATAAGAAAAAGATTAATGTTATTTACTATATTTATTTTAATTTTTATGGAAAAAAAATTAAATATATATAAATTCATAAAGAAGAAAAATTATTGAACCCCATATGGCCTGCTAGAAGTAAAAGTTTGTGGCATACGAATTTGAGGTGCAATGATAAGGAGTCATTCCCATGCCTAGAGTTGCAAAAGTATAGTAAAACCTCCAACTTGAGCTGCATTTGGATTAGTATCATGACACATTTCCTTATACAACCATGCTAAACATGCACCCTCCCTCCCAACTATACGTGCCTCCCTTATCTAAATCCTCTAAAAGCGTAAAAAATTTAAAGGAACCAAATTTATTGACTTCCCAAGAAAAATAAGTCCACCAATGCTCTATAGTATAAAAGCAAGGGGTAGCACTCGATAATGACATCAGTTGCGCCTTCCGGTAGATCTGAAAAGTTTACAATCAGGAGCCGCGAATGGCACCTTCTGGAGGCACAATACCCAATAACCGACATAAAACATCCTAGTCATAATCTATATCTCCTGTGATTGTAGTGCCATCAATAGGTAAACCAGTTATAATCTCAACATCTTGTAATGTTAAAGTTGCTTCACCAACTGTAAGATGCAATGTATGGGTCTCCAATCTCCATCGCTTAATAAGAGCAGTTATAAGGGCATGATCAACCTCTATAAACCCTATAGTGGCAATTCCAAAAAAGCCTGATAATCTAGGATAAGGAATTAATCTTTCATCTATGTTAGTGCACATCTAACCAATTGTTGCCCGTTTAGTGCATAGTTGGTGGTCATCATCTTGAAAAATTAACTAAATTTGTCAGAATAATTTGTTGCTAATTTTTTAAAATTATATAATTGGCATAAAATAAGAATTGTTGAAAGAATAAAGGATTACCAAATTATGCCAAATAGTTTCTGAACGATGAACATGTTGCATTTAAATAAGTATGCAATTTACGGTATGACTTTTCCCAATTACCAAAAAAATGAGCCAATGCTATCTTCTTACCATACTAAGCTTTTCTGTATGAAATCTCAAAATTAAATCAATTCCTTATAGCTTCGATAATGACCTCGACTTTTAACTTTGGATCTTTGCTAACCATTTCCATAATGCACCCACTGATCATTTCCATAATGCCTATGGTTTTGTGACAGCATAAGTGCAAAGCAAGTATGTGAACCATTATAAACACTAACTACCCAGTATAAGTTTGATTTTTTCTTCATTGCTCGCAACTTCCATTCACAACCTTCATCGGATGGAATACACTTGACAACCCAAAAAGTAGGTTGTGATTCAACCACTGAATATGCAACATTATTTTGAATGGAGAATTTTTTCACAGCAAGTTGAACATCTTCTTTTGAGTTAAATAGCATACCCTTACTTAACTTGGAAGAGTCATTCCAACTTCTATGCTATTGTGCTTGAAGATCAATGGGTTCTATAACATCCAAATTTGTGGTGCTATAATGTGACGATGGAAAGATAAGTTCCCAACCTTCATTATCACCAACATTTAAATAAATTAACTCATTGCTCACATGCCTACCTTCATTCTGACCAACATTCTCATTGCAACCAATGCTTTTATTACCATCATCATTATGATCGTCATAATCATCATCATCATTATCGAGGCATACTCATTACTGACCCCTAAATCTTCTAACCTATATTGATCATCATAATCATTATTGCATAAATCCATGTCATGTTGTCCTGCATCTACATTTGAACATGATGCGCAGTTAGAAGGACCAACATTTCGATATTGCTGACTACCAACCTAATTATAGGTTCATTGGGACCGGCTCCCTCACTATTGTAAACATTTATCGGCAATGGGCATTGCACTTGACTAAAACTACCAAATTGGGTGAAGTCCCTATCCTGATAATCATTCAATGTTGTACATCCATAATCAGAGGTGTTGCCTAGATTGATTGGCCCATAAGGTTCACATAGATCATTATTCATCATCGTGCTACCATCATTCATCAATTGACTATCTATGTTATTAAATTGATCATTTGACTCCATTCCAACTTTTTCCACCTCAACTATTAGTTTAATATGATTGTAACCTTGGATTGAACTTAGATTGTTAAAAATTACCTCAATATCATCATCATCCCTGATAACCAAAGATGACTAATACATTATTCCATGTCCCATTATTGGATTCTTATAAATAACTTTGGAAATCTTCTTATCAATCCTTAAACCTATGGCAACTGTTATCCTATGAATCAACTCATTAAAGGTTGGCCTACTTTTGAACTTAATTTGCCTTATCATTGCACTTGCATTTGCAACATCATATTGAAAACCAGATAGCCCAAAATTTATTCGACCTTCCCAATGAACAATGAACGATATAAATGATGACATCTTGTAGAACCTATAAATAGACATTCAGTTAAAATTTTAAACCCACATTCATTTTGCATATAAACTGTACTCCCTACATAAATAATATTTTAAAATACTAATATTTATTACATAATATTCTACATCATATAGGAATACATTTGTGCCTTTTTACTATTCTTCTGCTTGCAATAAATCTCTTGGGACACAAGTAGATTTTTTTGGACTTTCATTAAAGTGTCTATATTAATTTCAGCTACCGCTTCAAGTAAAGTTAACACTAATTCATCATAGGTGTTAACATTTTGTTGAGCCCAAATTTGCATTGCAACATTGAAGTAACGCTAAGGTACAATTTCACTTAAGACGTTCACTTTCTCTACTTCGGTTATTTTATAACCAATATTTATAATTTCTCGTAATAAATTATTAAGATTATTGATGTGCTCCACCAATCCTTGTGACGTATTCATTCTAACTTTATATATTTTTTTCCATATTTTTTTAACTATCGTATCAGCAAATGTACCTCTCAAAACCTTGTGAGTTATATATGTCACCACCATCTATATAAAAAAAAAACGTTTAAATTATTCATAGCGATCATACATTTTTTCCTTCCTTCATTAATAATATTTAAATTCCATGCAAATATAATACATATTTAAATAGTAAATTATTTTATCTAAATTATTCATAACGATCGTACATTTTTTTTCTTCATTATATTTAGTGCAATAATTAAATTATTTTCATTTATATTAAATGCAATAACTAAATTATTTTTTTAGATATTTTAATTACAAATACATTTTGTTGTACTTATAACTATAATTACTTATTTATGAAATATATTTTATTTTTAATATATTAAATAAAAAAATATATACAACAATTTAATAAACATAGCACATAACTTATAATTAAAATTGTATATTTATAGTTTTATGTCCCAATAATTAACAAGAAATATTAAATTTACTAAATTAAATTTATATTTTTTAAAAAATTTTATCAAAACTTTACATGCATAACACTAAAATTTTCAGATTTTAATTTTAATAAAGTCACACTATATATTAATAAAAACATCAATTCTGTACCTTCCTATTTTTTATTTTGCAAAATTTTTTAAAATTTAACATTTTTAACAAAAGCATGTTTATGTTTATTTCATTTTTTTTGCAATTATCACAAACTTAATAGCATAAAAGTAAAATTACTATATTTCATATCATATAAACATACTAATTTAATTTTTAACTAATTACAATAGTTTACATACCTAACACTAAATTTATCACAGTAGTTAACATGTATATAACAAAATTATCATAATTAAAATATTAAATAAATATATCATATAATAATCACAATAACATTTTACATTAAAGTTAAAAATGTACATTAATTATAATATTTTTGCTTCTTAATGTGAAAATCCAAGTAGCAAAATAACTTGAAAATACTGTATATAACATGTAAAAAAAATTATGTTGGATATCAAAAAAAAATTACTTGATACAAAAAGAAAAAAAAAAAGAAGAAGATGAAAGAAGAAGAAGAAAAATTGATGTTCAAGATATTGGAAGTCTTTCATTTTGAAGACTAGTTTCTGGCTTTGAAAGCCAACAAAATAATTCACAGGCATGCAACAATTCGCGTGACAGCAATAATTCAAGAGCAGAGGAAATAAATTTCCTGCAATATTTCTACAATATTTTTTTTCAACGTACTATACATATTGCACTTGAAACTACCATTCCATTTGGTAATCTTAGAGTAAGAAAAAATCAAATTCTGTTGATGTGATAGGTGATGGGATAAGACACAAAATTGCCAGTTTGACTTCCTATTTTGAGAGTAATATTGCTCTGCTACACTAACACAAAATAATGAAAACTTTTTTTCAAATGGCAATTTCTTGTTCATATGCTAAAATATAAAATCGCTTCCTCAAGTAGCGGTTTCTATTACACTACATTATTTTTGTAAATGGTTTAAAATTCACATTATTTTAGTAAATTGTTTTTAAAATCACATTTTTTAAATAACTAATCCTATATAAAATATATTATTAGATAAATTTATATATTTTGCTGTAAATTGTAAAATATTGTAAGCTAAAAATAATTAGGTGAAAAAGTTATATAAAATTTTACATTGTACGTGTAGATAAGGTAATAAAATATTTAAAAGTAGACTAAGATAAATATATATATTATTATGAATTTTTTTATATTTTCTATAATTTTTAATATATTATTAGATAAAATCATTACATAAACTTTATATAAAATTATATTTTTATGTTTAAAATAAGGTAATAAAATATTTAAAAGTAAATAAGATAAAAATATATTATTAGGTAAATAAGGTTAGTAAATGTTTAGAATTTTAATTTATTTATATTTCTTGCACACTTAATTTTTTTTGTTATATTGATGTGAACTATTAAAAATTGGCTAATTTTTACTAATTGTCTCTTAACTTTAGAGTTTGTTATACTTCTATCCATCATCTTCATTTTAGTATCATAAAGTTTTTCATCTTAAAAAATGTTATATAAAAGTTCTTAAACTTAAGAAATGTTACATAAAAATACCTCAACTTAAAAAAAAAAAAAAAAAAACGTTACATAAAGTCCCTCAACATAAAAAATGATGCCTTTTCTCAAAAGCGCTTTTTGGCTTTTGAAATTCAATGGCAAACAAATTTGAAAACTTTTTTTTGGTGTAAAAAATATGGAGGTAAGTATATTAGATGAGTATTTTAATTTTAAAATTGTAATTTTTTTTTTGTCGAATGATTTATTATACTAAATATACCTTTTTTATGTGTTTGGGTATGAAATTGTATAAAGTTTCAATTGATATGTGTATTTCGAGTGATATAATTACCCAATCCCTAATTTAACATTAAAATAAAATCACTAATTAGGAAATATATGCATAGACTAAAAATTAAAATTATATATTCCATAAATTATCCTAATTTAACATTTTCACAATAATCATGTCATAATATAACTTTTTAATATTAATGAAAAATGTCATAAAAAAATTATGCATAAAATTTTTTATAATATTTAATATTAATAAAAAAATTATATACTTATAAATTTTTATTATTAGTAATATTGCAAATTATAAATTTTCATTCATAATAATATTACAAATTAAATATTTTTTTTCAAAATTCGAGATGCTACTATGAGTAGCGTCCAACATGAAATGCTACTCACATCAGCCAAAGTCGTAGTTAGGGAACTAGATGCTATCCATAAAAGTGACTTGCTCTTTTTTTATTTTTTATTTTTTTATTATTCAGCAAATGTGTTATTTTTTTATATTTTTTTATTTGTTAGACGCTATTATAACTAGAGTTTACGTCTCTCAATCCTCCACCTCAGCCAAGTTCACTTCGTGTTAGTAAATACTTCTAACATAACCTTCTCTTGGTATTTTTTTTTTTGAAAGACACTATTTTGGAAAAAAAAAGCCCCCAAAAAAACATAACATGTCCCTCACCTTCAAACAATGGAAGTCGATCAATGAGCTCTACATTGCTACCTTCAAGCTATTAATTGATCTTCAGAGCAAGATTAGCACATTACTGGTCATTCCCATTTTTGGCATGATCAGATAAGCAATGCAACATTGAGTCAATACACCAATTCAGGTTTCAGAAACCCACTTAAAACACTTGTAACCAAAATCCTTCCTAGACATCACACAAAGAATAATTTGCAGCCGGCCTCTGCAAATCTTATACGCATGACCATTAACAACTTCAAGCAAATCAACATTCGAGAATTTATGCATGGTAGCAGGACGACAGTAAGAGGCTCTATCATAGAGATTCCCAGAATCTCATACCGAGCTCCAAGCTTTGGAATGAATTGCTCTGGCTTTAATTTATAAAGATCGTTTTCAGAGGAACTATAGCCAAGCACAGCCCATTGGGAGTGCTTAGCTTCAACTCTGGTGGCCCAATCACAAGGCCTACCACTGAAGTCATATTCATCTCAACTTCCATTCCAAAATTCAGGATTATGTTTTCACTGCCAAAAAAGCAAACTGAGCCGCAATTTAAGCAAGAAAGAGAATATCAAAAATTACAATGTTTATCTATCATATACTAAAACAAACTCTCACATAATTAAGATGAATGTCAAATTATGCTACTTTAATTACCAGGTTTATGGATTTACAGTTACATTCTCCACAACCATCAATACATGTCATTAATCTAAGCAAAATTAAGGATTGAGAATGTAATAGCCAACAACCAAGAATGGTCACTAGTCACTATTACCAATAATTTTCAGGCCAAAATGACAAGCAGACAGAGGATAAAAGGATAATGGTCACCATAACAATGTTTATTTGGCTTATAATAATATTTTTGTTAAAGTTTATTATAGGAAATTTTTGTTGTAATACACTAGAAAATGCAAAAGATATGTTAACTAAGTTGTTGCCTAGGCATAAGTTCAAATATTATTTGGACTTGGTTAAAGTTTGCAGATGTTGATTTACCCTTTGGGTAGTTCAAATATGATGTGAGATCAGTTTTTAAGTCTGGAAAAAAATCAAGTTAAGGTGGACATTGTTGAAAAGTATGTCTTATTTTTTTATAATAGTCGTTTGGTGCTTGCTGGGGATTGCTTTTTAATCATGTTTATCATTATTCATATTTTGAAAGTATTTGTTTGCTACTGAAAATAGCATTCAAACAATATTCATTATTATATATCTGTATTTGAATATAGGGCTGTGACCTTTTTTTTTATAGGGAATTGAGGAAGTAAAAATTCGAATTTGAAACCTATTAGATGAGTTATATGCTTTTAGCCATTAAATCAAGTTAAACTAGTCTAGTGCGGTGGCCTGTTGATTGGATTCCTAAACTCTACAAGTATCTATTTGAAACTTGAAAAACATATCATAGAGACCCTAGAAGAAAAAAAAAATCCCCAAAATTATAATCCTCACATATATTCTAGTGGATTGTAAGCTCTTGACAATGGAGAAACCATTGAGCTGTTATTCCTGTGTGTTCTATTGTGTTGATGTAAGAGGCATGGGGTTGTGAGGTTGAAAACAACTTATTATTTATATCTTATAATCTCCATCCTTCCATAATGAAATCTCTAAATCTCTTTTCTACAAATGTAAATTTATTGATCAACTACTTAAAATTTTTTGACTTTTGTATGATTGTACTTCCACTTAATTTCTCCCTTGGCCCTGAAATTTCATGGTGCTGACTGCTGATGGGGCTTATATAGTCAAAAATAAATAACTGAAAGTTTGATCATCAACTATAGTGGAGGAAACCAGAATCCACTAAAAAATTTCCCTGTTGATTTTTTTTTTTCTCTTTTTTTGTGGTCACTCCCGAATCTCCAATGCCATTTCGTATGGGTTTCTTGATGTCTGCCACAACCTAGCTATTCAATCCATTCGTGCAACGAAAAAAGCAGGCAAAAGCAAGTGCGAAAAGAGAACTCGAAACTAAAGAAGATTGAGAATCAGATTAATTGAACCAATCTTTTCAAGACTTCATGCATGCATAATGTTAGGTTTGAAACTAGAAAACGACATCTCATGAGCTCTTTGTTTTTACTGGTGCCTTTCTTTCTCCGACATGAGAGGGAAATTTCATTTGGTCGTGCTTTCCAAATGGCTAAGTTTGAAACAAGATTGGTGGAGTAGGGTATGAGACTGTCTTTTAAATTAAGCATGTTTTGCTCACTCTCATGTATATTGCTCTATGAAAATCACATTTCTACTTTAAAGATTGGCAAGAAGAGGAGTGGGAGGCTGGTTTAATCTGTAAAAAGCTGAAAGGAAAGGTTTTCACGTGTAAAAGGGATGGAAAAGCGTTTCCCATTTTCTTTTGCAATTCTTTTTTTGTAATCATAATGGACAAAAGCTCCACAATATTGTGAAATCTGGATTCTTATTTTTTTTCTTGGAAACTATGAAAAAGGCTAGTAAAGGAGAAAAAGAAATTGTAGCGCTGCGGCTTGAGCGCTTGACTCTACTTGCCCATGCATGTATCCAGTTGTTTCAATATCAAACCTTGCTCATTGTATGTCTACTGTTATTGGACCCTGTCTCTATCAAAAGCTCACTGCTTTTGCGCCAAAAGAAAAGTAAAACACAAAATCCCAAAGCAAAAGATGCTACAAATTTGATGGTTCATATAATTTGAAGAGACAAATCGAGTTGAAGATAATTATTAGTTAATCAACTCATTCGTTAAATCCCCATTTATGGTTTATAAATTTTGGAGATTGAAAATCATTGATAATATCGAAATGGAGTAGAATTTTGCTTTCTTTATCTAGTTAAAAGGACTCACAAAGAAGGGCAAAAAAACGAATCTTTTTCCATATTAATTTGATTTTAAAATTAGAAAGTTAGTCAATAAGATGCGGAACAAATTCATTAACGAGCTGTTATTGATATTAAAATCGTTTTTAAAACTGTGTGGTCTTAAATTTAAATTCTAATTGAAGCTAGTTATAAAAAGAAAATGAAAAAAACTAATCCAAATAGGATGAGCAGCAATAGAAAATAATTTTTGTCTCAATAAATAACATCAAAATTCAACGAGGTCTAAACAAACCAAACACTGGAAAGCTTCCATTAACAGGCTATAGGAGAGATATCTGCGGAAGAAGTTGGCAAGAAAAAATCTGATTGACAGTTTCTCAAGTTGCATTTCATAGTTAAGAATGAAGACAGTGTCACGTGGAGGGGATCCAATCGTATGAAGCTTAGCACAACCATGAGGGATAATAAAAGATAAAGTGAAGATTGAAGAGGATTGGGTTTTGTTAGGCAGCTGTCTCTTGTCTTAGGACTTGTAGCACGTGACAGGCATGAGGGGTCCCCTCCTCGAATGTCTGTCCTTGGTACCTCCAAATAGTAAACGCACATCTTAACTCTATATCCTCAGTAAGTTAGTCTCCGAGGCATGCCATTAATGCTGTTGAAAAGCTTTGATCCTAACTCCATTTGCGGTTGGACGGAAGCATCGTAATTTTGCACACGGGTTTTGGTCGTTTGGTAATTTCGGTGTTGGAGATGGGTCCTGACTTCCTGTCCTGGCAATGGCTATCCTTGATCCTCCAAGCTATGGAAATTATCTAAAACTTGGGCTAAAGTATGGAGAAGTCCAGTTGTAGCCTGCAGGAGTGGGAAGCATTTAACTCCAAAATGGCCTCTTTTCTTCCGTACCCAAATGGAACCCACCAGGCATTATGCCTTCTTTAGCTCATGGGTCCTATCCAATTCCCTAATCACTGCCATTCATTCCCTCAATGGCTAGGTTTTGATAATGTAACCGAATTCGATATTTTTACAAATCCAATTTGACTGAATTTTATCCGACTGATATCATTAGGCAATACTTACGAGATATCAACACACGGCCTTTTTTTTTTTAACCACGAAATATAAAATTTTATTAAATTTGGGAGCAGTACAAAAGGTCGGAGGCCCAAGTCCCTCCAAAGCAAAACATAGAAATAAAAAAAAAAAAATCCCAAATTGATGGACCGGCCCACTAGATGGCTCTAAGGAAATCTCCAAATGCTTGCACAGGTGAAGCTTCTAGCTGCCTCCTCCAGGGTACCACCGTAACACACCATCGGTAATGGTGAAGAAAACAACCCACGGGCACCTGCCCGCATTAGTAGCACCGCAACGTACTAGCATAGAAGCCAAACTACCAAGTCGTATAGGACTCAGAACAGACAGACTCAGCAAATCAAAGGAGAGCACTTTAACAGCTACATCGTCACTTACTGTTACCTAAATGGGTAATAAGCCCTTTCTCTAATTGAGCATCCTATACTTAAAAAACACAGAGGCGCCAACATGCGAGGACAATGGAGCTAACTCAGAGAAGGGGGCGTTGGACAACAATTGGGTCGGATGCCAACCTCGAAAACTACTCAATCTTCCACCTCTCTACTTCGGCCAAGACCACTTCAACACCAGAGACGCAACACAGATTTACACAAAGACCCTCACTTGAAGCACCTCGATGTGGCAAAACAAACCATAATAAAAAAACTATATACAGCCAAACCAAAAGCGAGGAGGATCGACCCAAGTTCTGGTAAAGGGAGGGCCTTCCCATTCCTAAGGAGGGAGGGAAAGGCACCAAGGAAGCTAAACGCTCGACTTGACCGAAAATGTGAACCAAAAAAGTGGGGATCAAACAAAGGAACTTTTTCAGGTATTTAGTTATAATCATATGACACAGATAATGTGTTGAGGGCATCCATTAAGTTAGTGAATTGATAAATAACTAAACTAATCAATCTAGGAAAAATTTGATAACTTCAAGATAATATCGTAGGCCTGATTAAAAGAAAAAAAACAAATATCTGAATTTGCATTTTAATTCAAAAGTTTCAATTTTGGCCTAATAGTCGAACTATTTAAAATTTATGGACATTTTATTCAATTTTTGAATTAGATTTAGGGAGAGTGTCCCTCATGCCACATAATCATTAACCACAAACACACACCCATTCTATTTGTCCCTAATTCAATCTCTTCCAAAACTCAAATAAATCTCAGTATCCAAATTCCACAATCTCAAGAATCCACTCTAGAAGAACAAAATCAGCAAGAACAGCTTTTCATTGTTCCTTCTCAATCCATTTTGCTTCCATTTGTTACTTTCTCTCTTCTCTCTCTCTGTTGGTGTGTGTTGGGTTAATGATTATGTGGCATGTGAGTCTCACATACAATTTTTATCTCAAAAAATTTATGATCGGCTATATGAATTCTCTTTCTCCACTCTAAATGATTTTGGATTAAATTCTCAAAAATATTAAGTAGAGAACGCCCCAATATTTATATCATTTGAATTTATATCATAAGGTGTGACGAAATTTTTACGCTGATTGTCATCTACTACAACTCTCCTCCTTTATCACATAAAAACGTAAAATATTTAGCTGAAGTATCATGTGATATCTGGCACGTTCTCCCCAAATTCAATTCAAAAATTGAATCAAATTTTCATGAATTTTAAATAATTGGACTATTACATTAAAAAAAAAAATCTCAGTCTTCAAACCCCACAATCTCAAGAATCCACCATAGAAGAACAAAATCAGTAAGAACAACTTTCCATTATTCTTTCTCAATTCATTTTGCTTCCATTTGTTACTATCTCTCTTTCTCTCTCTTTTCAATAATTGGACTATTATGTAAAAAAATTGAAAATTTTGAATTAAAACATACATTTACAAAAACGAAACCCTAATTTTGTAAGAAAAGTGAGGACCATACTCTAGCCTTCCTTTGCTTACAATCAGCACAAACATCAAATAAGTAATTGAACCGTTACTTTTGTAATAGCAATTTATACATGTCTCAACACGTGTGGAGCAAACTAAACGAGTCACTTTATTAGTCTATCTTTGTATTGAATAAGAATTGGGCCCGATTGAGCAACAAGGGAGAGAATACAGCCTTATAATTTTTATCACATTGATCACTTCAATATATTTTTGCAAAAAATAAATATGCCAAAATTTTGTCCTTTTTAACAATGTGTTACGCATGTATTTTCAATAATCCGTTGCTTGGTCAATCACAAAAGGAGGATTGACAGTGATTTGGAAATTGATATTGCTTGAGACGTTTGATAATAGAGCGTAATTTCATTGGATGATCCAGTTGAGAGAGAAATTTTTATCTAAATTTGATTTATTATGAATTTAAAATATAAATATATGAGATTCATATATTTAATAAGTAGATTTTATCATACATTTTGTCTTAAATTCATAATCAAACGAGTTTAGATAAAAAAATTTCTGACTGAGATGCTCTTTCGAATACTTATTTTGAGTGATCTCGAATCGATCTCAATTCTAGCAGGTTGACAGACTAAAATTCTTCAATGCATGTAAATCTCCTTCATGTTTAAGCTGGTTTGTAAACTATTTAACGGATAATGCCATATGCTCCGATTAAAAGTGAAAGTCCTCTGAAGATTATGACTTTTTAACTACAATTACACCTTTAATAAGTATGAGATCACAACTTAATGTCATAATCTGACTTGTATCTTCTCTCATTTTATTATTTTTAATTTGGGTGTCAGAGTAAAACCCTCTTTAGTAGACCGATCAAAAGCTAGCCATTTCAATTTTAACTTGATTTCAAATACCCTTTATTATTGCATATCCAAAGAAAAATACCCTTTATTATCAGGCAACAAATGTAAATGGAATTTTGCCCCTCCTCAAATTATGATATCATTGAATTTAACAACTTGAACTTGGAAGTTAAAGGTCCAATTGTGGATTATGAAGTATGAAAAATTGGTCTTTAAAGGAATTTTTCATAGCCACATGATATAAGTCCAAAAAGAAAATCGAAATGTCCTCATAGCCCACCATGAATGAAAAGAGAAGATAGGAGACGATATTAACGTTGAAAAGATTGACGGGAAATTGGAAATTGAAATACCTAATCCAGGCATTCATTTTCCCTTTTGTTTTTTTTTTTTCTTTATTATTATTTTTGTTTTTTTCACCAAATAAGACTGGAGAATGCGATCGTCTAACGACCATTGGTGGTTTCTTCAATGGACAACGATGTACATTGAATTATCCTTTAAGCAGACAGGTGAGAGACAGACCTCATTGCTCTTGCGATTGCAAGAAGAAAGTGGATGAGGGTTCAAGCTTCGCATTAATATGAAAGGAGCAGCTATAGCAAGCCCCTCTTTCATGTGGGGGCTCCCTCTATTTAAAGAGCAGCTAATGTAAGGCTCACGATAGCATGTGTCAATGTAAACTCTATCCTTCTTTTTTTCTTTTTAAAAAAAATTACTTTAGGACAATATAAAGATTTAAGATAATCATAGCATATGCTTAATACATCGAACATATGCAATAATTCTTCAAGATTTTAGACGCTTGATTTCCATCCCTATTCCCTACAATGTTAATAACTTGTACTATGATTTTTGATATGCTAACAACATTCATGGGATCCTGCTAGAAGCACCGAACAAGGCTGTGGAATTTTTAGACAAAGAAGAATTGTGGGGTTGGCTAGCTTAGCTATTCTATCTAGAAAATGTTGGCATATGCACTGTAAAAGCTGAGGAATGATCGATCAAGCTACAAAGCAGCAAATTTGGGTCACAATTATGGGCACCATATCACTGAAGGAGGACATGACCACATGGACAACAAGAGGCCTATATATCCATAGAAATACAAGAACATAATATATAATTATATATGCGCACAATTATTATATCATTTTTAATGCACTTTGGCGGGTGGAAGTGTACCTCTGCATGATTTGAAGATGAACATGTAGTACTACTTGAACTTTCCATGATCAAGCATCATGATACTCATCCTAGTCCTTTAACATTCTCATAATTGAATGCCTAAATGCTTGAAAGGTGGAGATTAATTTCCAATTAATTCAATTAATTTGTGCATTAAGCACTGAGTTACATGTGATTGATTCAGAGATTCAAACTGCCAACTCACATATGATGCAGAAGCTCCTGGCAAATGTTTGGTGCAGTTCATTAATTAATATAATAAACTTTACCCATGTTAGTGACATAATTAAGCTTTCTAATTATGAATTAATAACAGTTTTTACTTTGCATAGCAGTATACTCTAGTTATAGCTAGCTAGTGACTAGCTCATCATTAATATAACATTACATAAATATTCCAATCTCCAGGTTCAATTTTAAAATACAGACACTGTACTTTGTGTTATACTGGCAGGTTAGAGTACAGAGTACTTCCATACAAGGAAAATTTTTAATTTGGTCTTCAATTTTTTCTTTATATTATATTTTAACCTCTAAGTTTTAAAAAATTAATTTTTTAATCTTTAAATTTTATATTATATTATAATTCTTAAATTTTAAAAAATAAAGTATTTAGCCTCTTTTATTTTAATATATAAAGTAATTTAATTTATATAATTTTAATATTTATAATAATTTCATTTATTGATAAAATATTAAATTATTTAATATATTAAAATTATAGAGACTGAAACGTGATATAGTATAAATTTTAAAAATTAAATAATTAATTTTTAAAAATTTAGAAATTAAAATATATTATAGTGCAGAACCTAAAAATTAAATAAATAATTTTTTAAAATTCAGAGATTAAAGTGTAACGTAGAACACAATTTAAAATACTAAATTATAAATTTCCCCCTTAAATTTCCATTTCTTAAATTTAATAAAACACTTTAATGGGAAACTAGAACTGATCAGACTCTCCACTTAAAGAAAAAAAAAATAATCATATGACTCCATGGTTTCTAAAGGTTTATGTGAATACGAAGTACCTAGCAAAATACTCGAGGCTCGGCCAGGAGTGTGCTGCAGCTAGCTTCGTTTTGGGCGTGCGACGAGCGAGGCCCAGCTAGCTAGCCTTCTCACTCCTGATCAGCATTTGATTTCCACATGGGTGATGGAGGATTTATAGCTATATCGATCTCTAGATATATATATATATATATATATAAACGAAATTGTGAAATTGACAATTTCCGGATAATGGCAGTGGCTTCTCAAACAGGACTCACATGGCTATGTAACTATAAAGCCAGGCATCTATCAACTCTCCTAATCCAATGCCTTGGTATTACATGACCTTTCTTTGAAAAAAAAAAATCTTCATCTCTACACTCAAAGCACCTCTGTCATCAACTATAAGAAACCATAAACATGATTAATTGTTTCAGACAAGGAGTTGATTTTTTTGAAAATTAATAAGCAACCATCTTCAAGTTAGCCAACTGGCTCGATGTTGGGGACCATTTCCTTGGTCGAGCTAGCAATACAGGACATTGATTTAAATCCTGAGGATCCCTTCTTGAAATTTGAGCCAAGCGAGTTGAAATATTTCCAACAGGTTAGAAGAAGGCCCACAGAGTGAAAAATCTGGAATGAGTAGAGTGGGCAAGAATTGCTATTTGCGAGTTTGCACCTTGCACAGTATAACAAATACACCGCATGGTTTTAATCACACCAGGTTGTGCATACCAACGTTTTTAGTACGTAAAATTTTGGTAGTTGAGATTGCCACATCTGCCTTAATCACTGCGATGTTCATGAAATCTCACAGTGGAACGCTTGGCCCATGCACGGAGATTTTCTGCAAGCAATGCTTCGTGGTTTGACTAACAGCACCATTTCCATCTCAATGCTTCCCAGCTGCTTTCACCACCCGCATACACTGCACAGAAAGGTCTTCCTTAATCACCTTTCATGCGGCCATACTCGGTCATTTTCATTGCATCATCCATGCCCAAACAATAGTTAATTCTTATCTTCACAAAATAATCTAATTGGTTCATTTCTTCCAAAATTATAAGCCATAATATTAAAAAAAAATGCATACTTTTTCATGAAATTCTAATTTAATTTAGTTATTTTAATTTTCATAATTAATTTCAGTTTTAATATATTTATTACAATTTTCCATGTATTATTCCAAAGCAAATTTTATATATGTTAATTTTAATTTTTCATTCTCTTTTTATTTTTTATGCGACATTAGATTTATACACTATTTCATTTACTTCATTATAAATACCTGAAAGAAATTTTATTCTAATAACCCAATTTGAGATAGACTTTAAATAATTATGAGAATATGAAAATAAATGAAAATAAAAATCACAAATTCTTTAGAAAAGTAAAAAATATAAATTATATATATATATATATATATATATATATATATATAGACATGCAAATATAATAAATTTTATAATTTAATGAAATTGAAAAAAAAAACCTCAATTCGCATAAAATGTAGGTAAAAATGACTAGTTAGTAATTTAAAGATCAAATACTCAAGTATTTGTATTTTATTAAATTCTAAAATATAATTTTTAAAATATAATTATTAATTATGATGATTTCATCATAATTAATGATAAAAATTTATCTATTGAATAATTTATAGGTATTGTAGTATAAAAGTAGATTAGATTGAAGCCAGCACTGAAAAAATTTTTACCTACATCCTCAATTTTTTACAAACAAATTGGGCTCAAGCCCATGAGCAAGATTAGAAATGTTTTTAAAAATTATATATATCAATAAAATTCTATTTTAATTTTTTAACTATTAATTTTTTAAATATGTAATATTTAATATGAAATTAATAAAGAATAATTATTATTGTTATAACTTTTAACCTCTTATTAATATTATTTAAATATTAAATTAACTTTTGACCTCATTAATATTTTATACTTTCTTGAAGAGTCAAATGTGGAACTTAAATTAATAATTATTATTTTTAAAGATTAAAATTTATTAGTGTAACATTTAAATATTAATTTTTTAACTTTTTGTCGGTACATCATAAGAGTTAAATATTACTCTTATAAATTTTAATTTTTAAAAAATATATTTATTAACCCAATTTCTCAAGATTAGCCTTTAACCCTTAAAAGGATATAAATATTAATGAGGTAAAAAATATAATTTAATCTATTTAAGTATTCAAATGATATTAATTATATGTTAAAATTATAATTACTCTTTATTAATCTAATAAAAATACCTAATAAATTATTTATATATCACACTAAATTCAATTTAATTCAATTTTAAAAACAAAAGCTTACATTAGAAAATTAAAAAAGTAATCTTCCTCCGTTGTCATCTTCTTCTCTAAAAATTCACTTTAGTTACCTTTCCTCCTCCAATTTGAGGAAATAATGAAGCCTAAAGGCGCAGGAGCGCCTCCATAGACTTCCTCTCCAAGATCTTTTATTTCGGCCTTATTTGATTAGCAATAAGTAGATTCAAGAGCTTACCGTTAAATTTTAATTTATTTGGTTGACCATTATCTTTAACTCCTTAAAAAATTAAGATTTTTAATTCCTCCACTTTCTAAGAAATAAGTTATTTACCTCAACCTAATTAAGTTATTCATTGGGAAGTGAAGAGGTAAGCCATTTAAACTAAATAAGACATTTAATTCTATCAAACATGCAAGGTTGCTAGAAAGAGGGATTCCAAGGAGAGAAATTAATCAAACGACTGAGATTGAAAGGAAGGACATTTCATTCTTTCAATAAAATTAAATTATTTTTGTGTTCTTTTTTAACTAATATTTTATAGGTCACCCTACTCATTATACAAGATTAGCGGATAGAGATGAGATTTTGGGCAGGGCTAGTGGTGTGAGCCAGCTGCTCCCTTTGAAAAAGAAAAGTCCATCAACAACTTTGTGTTGTTTTCAATTAGTAAATCTTCCATTCGGAGAAATAAATAAATAAATAAATAGTAAATCTTCTAAATTTCTTTCTTTCCTTTTTTATATTTTTTTAAGGGAAAATAAAATTAAAAAAAAAAAAAAAAGAAGGGGTTAGAGACGAAAATATAAGTCTTTGAGTATTAATTTCCACCATTTCGGCGGCTTTCAGTTACGAGGAGCACCAAACTCTTTCAGTCCAATCAATCACTACGCTGTTAAATCTATAAGAAAAATAATAATAAGGTTTTTGACCATTGGATCATGCTATTTATTTTTCTGTATGTTTGTTTAAGAGGGATTTTAATTTAGTCTTTAAAATTTATTTAAATTTATAATTTAATTTTTATAGGTTTAGAATTAAGTAATTTAATTTTTAATATTTTAATAAATTTATAAATTAATCCATATCATTAAAATTTTAGCTAAATTATTATTGATTCTACTAAAAGTGATTAAAATATTTTTAATTTTATTTTTAATTTAAAAATAATTTAATTCATGAAATTTTATTTTATAAATAATTTAGACTCTCATATTTAGTTTAGACTTACAATTTAAAACTTATAGTTTTAATTAGTTCTTGACATTTTAATAAACTTAAAAGTTATTTTCTTTTGTTATAATCATTATTAATTTTCCAATAAATTTAGCAAGAATAATCAAAATATTTTTAACTTTATTTTCAATCCAAACACAATTTAGCCCCCTAATGTTTATTTTATTAACAATTTGCATCTAAATTCGTATTCATTTTTCTTATATATATATATATAACATAATTTATGAAAATATTACAAATTGATAAATATAATTATAATAACAAATAGAATTTTACAAAATTATAAGGACTTATTTGTAAGTAGTTATAGTATTTAAGAATCAACTTGCAAAATATATGTGTAATACTATGAATTTTTAATATAATTATTTTATATGTAAATATTAATATTTTATTTTGTTAAATATTTTGAAAATTCATTTGAAATTTTTTGAATTTTTAAAATCGGGTTTAATTTTTCAAAAACAATAAACTTTGTCGATTTTTAAAAATTAATGTAAAGATCACGTAACAAAACCAAAAATATATTTGGACTCCAAAAATTTTTCTAAGATTTTAGTAAAATTTTTGATATTTTTGGCCTCGTTTTGGATTTCAGGACAGAGTAAAAATTTAATTTTTGGTATTCTGAATCGAACCGGATCGAATCTAATCAATCGAATCGAATCGGCCCAACTCTTTTTCTCCCCCTCACATAGCGATATCAGCACCTCCCCTTCCTTCTCTCTTTTCTCTCTCCTCTCTCCTCTCTCCTCCCCTTGCTGACCAACTGCAACCCCTCCCTTCTTAGCTCACCGACGCACTTACAAGAGCCCTCCCTACCGCTCGCCAATGTCCCAGCTGGCCAAAAAAAAGTGCCAAAGTGCCCCCTTTGTGCAGCGCAACTCTTGAGCTTCTCGGCCAAAATCTGGCCCATTCGGCTACTAATCGGACCGAGTCTTATCCCAAACAATATCTACACTTCAAGAGTTTTCTAAGATCACAAATTTTCATCGAATGGTTTGTCAAATTTTAGCCCGAAAAATTTTAGCTCATTTCGATTTTTAAGTTAAATTTTTCCCAAACTAGGAACCCTATGGAGATTCTGAGAGTACTGGCATGCTTCACTCGACGAGAGTTTCGCGACAATATAAATTTCAAAAATTTCTAACTCTAAAAATTCAGTGGATCGCACGAACTTCGTAGTGATTTTTTGAGCTTTAAATAAGCTTACTTAATTTCATAAATATTTTATCATAACTCCTAATGTTGTGAGTTTCACGTAGGTGTATTCATTTCAAGAAAATTTAATCGGTGCCCGAATTTGCATTTTGGGGCCGAGCAAACAATCTACTGGAGCCGTTTAGGAATATGGTCAAAATCGCAGTCCTCCTCACCATTTTCAGACGCTCCGAACACGTTCCAGGCATCAAAATCGGCATAGGTAAACCCAAACCCTAAGTTTCCTTATTTACTTAGTACCAAGAATACAATAAAAATCAGTAAAATATTCATGGGTGCTTAGAAAATTATAATTCCTTTTGCAATAGCCTTATAGCATTGTTAAAGACCGCGAGGCAAAATTTTAGAATTTTTAGAGATAGTTTGAATGACTTTTGTAAAATGTCTATTTTAAGTCTTATAATTGAGTTGTTAGTTTGTGTGAGACTTGCCTGGTTTAGAGGGGTTATGTGTTGTTATTGAATTGTGCTAACCCACTCATAATTTAGATCTCAAGAACTAATTTGTTAATAAAATAAAATATTTTATTAAAATATCAGAGAGTAAATTATTTTTAAATTGAAAATAAAGTTAAGAGCATTTTAGTATTTTGTTAGAATTAATAGTAATTTAATTAAAATTCCAATGGTATGGACTAACTTATAGGTTTATTAAAATTTAAATTGATTGGTTTTAAATCCACAAGAACTAAATTATAGATTTAAGCAAACTTTAGCGATTAAATTATGATTTACCTATTCAAAATTTAATTAGAGTTATTTATATAAAAAAATATTACTTTTATAATAATATTTAAAAATTATAATTTTTAATGTAAATTTTATTAAAATTAAGTAGATAAAAACTGTTTACAAGAAAATTATAACAATTAACCTTTTAAGATTTATTTATGGATTTATAATCTATATGACACTCAGATTTAAATTACTGTGTGATTCTAAATTAAAATAAGTTCAATTGCATAGTAAAATAATAAAAAATATTTATTTTATTAATATTTGCATTTGATCATATATATAGTTAATAAACTAGTACTCTAAAATTTTATTATTTTGTAGATGATTGTCAACTCCTTTTTTTTAATCTTTTTAACCATCACATTTGCATAACCCACTCTCTATGCATAATTACAATGTTCAATATGAGAGCAAGTACAAGGAACATTACTGGAAGATGGAAATTTTAGTCAAAGTAAAAGGATTTTACTCAAAATTAATTGACTATGCCATAATTAATTTAAATGTAATTAAAAAAAAACAATGGTTGCTTGGAGATGATTAAATTACACTAAGAGTTAAGAAAAAAAATTATTTTGGTATTTTTTTATACAAATTTGTGAATTTTAAATTAAAATTAAATTTTAAACATTTCAAATAATTTTTTTCAATAACAACTTAAATTGGGAAACTAAATAGTCATTTTAGGGAATTGATGGTTTATATGAAAAAAAAATTCTTATACTTTTTAATTAAGACTAAATAAGTTATTATCCAATAAAATATTTTTTTTAATATTAAAATATTTTTTTTATCAAAATAATAATTTTAATATAAAATAATTTTTTATCACTTTTTTCAATTTCTTTTAAATTTTATTTTAATTAAAAATAATAAATAATTTTTAATATTCAAAAATTAAGAAAAAAATTTATTATTAAAAAATAATATCTTATTAAATTAGGTCTTATTTGACCTCAATTAAAAGGCATAAAAATTTGTTTAGTCTAAAGTTTCTTTTTTAACCCTCGATTAAAAGTATATAAATTTATTTATTTCTTTTATATATATATATATATATATATATAAACAGAGGGAGAGGCCCTTCCCAATTATATATGCAAAATTATAAAAAAGTAGTGGGAAAAAAAAAACATGTACTTGTGTTGTTTCAAATCATGATTGCTTAGCATTAATCAGCAAAGAAAAGAAGGCCTCTCGTGTGATGCAGGAGATAAAACTAACACGCATGTTCCTAGCTACATGAGAAAGTCATACTTTTTAAATTGTTATTCTTCTTCTTTCTTTCCTTTTTCTTTTTAATAATTATTTGCATATACTTTTGTTGTTGAGCTACTTTTGAAAGTTGTTCTTCAATGGTGAAAGACTTGAGGAGAGCATCATATCCTAGGCCTCTTCTTTGCCCCCACCATTAAAACAAAATTCTAAAGAAGGAGAAAGAAGACAAAATATTGAAAAAGAACCAACAAGTGGTTAGAACAGCGGAAGCAGACTGTAGTTTCAGATAAACTTTATCTAGAATGTTATTAAGGGTGCTTTACCTAATCACACCATATTAGCATCATTTGCATGAGCAGCTAGGAACACCGCGTGTACAAACTAAAAAATAAAAAATAATAATTAGATTTCATTTATTTAATAGAAAATAATTTATATATGAAAAGTATTTTTTATAGAAAATATTTTTAAAAAAAATAATTTTCATGAATATATTTTTTATTGTTTAGTTATAATATTAAATTAATAGTATTTATTTATATAATATAAATGTAAGTATTTTCGTATTTTAATAAAATTATCAAAATTTAAAAAATAAAAAATGATTTTCTCTTTTAAAAAGAGTAAGTTATTTTTCTTAAAAATGAATTAATTTTCTCTTTAATCAAGAAAATATTTTATGTTAACTTATTTTTTTGAGTGTCCAAACGCTAAAAAATGTAAAAAATATTTTTTTCATTAAAGGAAAAATTAAGTCATTTTTAAAGAAAATGACTTTCATTTTAAAGAAAATGACTTTTATTTTTCAAAAGAAAAAGCCATTTTTCATTTTTTAAATTTTGATAATCTTATTGAAATGTGAACACATTTATACATATATGAAATAAGTACATATAATTAATTTAACATTTATGGAAAATATATTTTTCATATATAAGTTATTTTCTGTGAAACAAATGGAGTCTTAATCTTAAATTTATTTAAAAAATCAGTTAATTTATAAAATTGTGAAGGTAGTAAAGATCACTTTGATATATCATATTTAAGAAATTAATTAAATTTTCGAGTATTTTATTTTTAATTTTTTTTGAAAAAATCTTAAAAATAATAGGATTAGTAAAATTGAGTCATTATGTCATCATTAATTATGATAAAAAAAATGAGAAAACAAAAACTTTTAACTTTATTTGTTTGCATAGGGAAACCATCATATGACAAATGGTGGCAAAATATAAAACTTGTTCCTTTGAACAACTTTATGTAATTTAGAAACCCACAAGTTTCACCTTTTAGGTTCCACTTATTGGCAAAGTAGTTATGATCTATCCACTTATTGGCATAGTATTTATGATCTATCAAATTGTTCTTGGACAAATTAATAAATTAAACATGAATTTGAAATAGTATCAATGATTTCACAGCTTAATTAATTACTATAGAAAGAGTCAAAAATAGAAAATTAATCGGATGTATGGTCCCCAATGAATCGTCATGCTGATGGGTGATTGATCACATATCATGTGAAATGAGAAGTAACATGGAATTTCCTAAGAAGTGGAGAGATGCCACTTTAATTTGTGGCTAGGCATTGACATGTGCTTTTGAGAATTTGGAACCCTTTCCTTAATTCCCATGCTGATGTCTACGCATCATATGCAATTTGTGCCACAGGAATTTTAATTTGCACCTTCTATTTTCATGACTTCCTTTCCTTTTTCAATCCTTCTTTGTTAGTGGGAAATAATTCTTTTCCCATATTTCCATTTCAATTTTTGAGGTTTTTGTTTCTATTGCAATAACTAGTTATTTTCTCAACGAGAATTTGGTTCCAAGATTTAATAAGTTTAAGGTTTCTGAATCCCGTGTGTATCTATCTTTGAGAAAAAAAAAATAGTCATGTTTAACGATAACTTTTAATATAACTTTTTGTTAAAATATTCTCTTATTTGATAGCATAATATTTATGCTAGTATTTAGATGTTGAGAAAACATTTTGACTATATTAATAAACAACTAACAGTTATTTTTATTAAATATTTCTACTTTAAATTACTATATAAATAATTAATTATTGTTTTATCAAACAACAAACAGTTAGCTGACAGCAGTAAAACAGTTGATAATTACTAAAATAACTAACAGTTATTAAAACAGCTAATATTGTTGAATATGACATAAACCTTACCGACCATCTTTCTTGATATGTAATTTATAAACTTCATTGTAATTAATTAACTAGGAGAGTCTCCCCTTACCTAAACTTTTTTGAACAAAAAGAAATTTTTGCAGTATCTAATGCTAATAATATATATATATATATATATATACACACACTTAATTAAAATGTAAATTTGAGATATTACAGTACCATTAAATTAAATTAAAGCCTAATGATAATGGAAATTTTTGAAAAATTTCACCATTTAATGATTTTTATTAAAACTTATGAGAGTTTTTTTTTTTAAATCAGCAAATTATGTCCTTAATTATTTTTCATGACAAAATGATCAGATATACAAATTCTAAATTTATTGAATATAAATTTCTTTAATCTAATAATTATCTAACTCATTATAATAGAAAATTTAAGAATTTAAATCTCAACAATTTCATCCAATTAAAAAAATAATGTTAATGGATTCGTTTTGTCATTGATATGAGGAAACAGGTCTATTGTTCAATACTTAAATATGTAGGTTGCATAATTAATCTTTCTAATTACATCTGCAATCAAGTATACATAGGCCAATCAAGCTACCTTCTAGCTGCATGAGGTTCATAATTTATCATGTGCTGGCTTCCTAAATAAAATGATTAATATAAGTACAAAACAAGTAAATTTAGTCTAATAGCAAAATTTTTTTTTAGATAAAAGACCTATTTGCCCTAAAAATATGATTAATAATTATATAAATTTTTAAAGTGTTTTGACATTTAAATAAGTCATTCAAATTTTTTAAAAAATTAAATAAGTTTTTAAAATTTTAAAAATAAATCAAATAAGTCATTTTATTATTTTTAGGGTAAATAACCCTTTAATTTTTAAAAAAAGATAAAAAAAATATTAATTTACCTCTAATGTAAATCCAATTAATGCCATGCACAAAAGTCTTCTAGTATATAGGCTCCTCATCAGCAATCTTGTATATCTAATTTATAATATTTTGTTAAGTATCTACTATATTCTAGAGTAGATTAATAAGTTATTCTTTGCTGAAAGATTCAAAAATTTTATTTATTGATTCATCATCTTTGTCATAATTTATATAGATAAGTCTTTTGAAAAATTTGGTAAAAAATAACTTATTAATTTATTATAAGATGCAGTAAATATCCATTGAATATTATAAATCACATATAAAAAATTACTAACGAGAACTTAGCGGGGGCTAAAAGATCCTTGTACACAATTTTTACTATATTTATATTAAAAATAATTTATAGTTCAATTTTTTTTATTTATTTTTAAAAGTAAAAGAGTTTATTTAGCATTAATAATTTATTTTTTTTAAAGAAAAAAATTAATTCAACCTCAAAATACTTGGCATATGCATGCAAATTGGTTGGGAAATCACAATTCATAAGGGATTATAAATTAAATAATGTGTAGTTTCCATGTGAACATGGGATTTGACATGGTAGACTTAAAATTGATTAAATAATAATAATAATAATAATTAAGTAGAATAGTGTATTCAAGTAGATTCTTCTTGACTCCTAAGAAAATTAATTAGCCAGTTTTCACATGGCTAATGCTAATCATTTCACATGTTATTAGGTGTTGAAATTAAAGAAGCCATGAAACTGTGAATTTTTTTTTTTCTTTTTTTGAAAAAAAAGACCCATCAATAGCCTATTAAGAAAATATGTAAATTAAACCAGAATTTGTGTTAATTAAAGGGTAGCCACATTTGTAGGCCATAAATGAGATGGCAAAAACATGATTGTGGGAGGTGATAGCCTACTCCCTACCTATTATCTAAATATAAATTTTAGGTTAGGCAAATGCTACTCGTCAAGAAAATTACCTAATTCATGACTTAAATAAAAATTACCTAACTGCTTCTTGAAATCAACACTCGTTAATTTCAAAAGTTTAAAGTCATTTACTGCAATTTAGAGTCAATTTTAAAGGGATTTTTTTCTTTACAAAACTATCAAATTCATAAGATGGTATTTTATATTATATCCGTTCACTTTTATCTATCAATTTTTAAAAATTATTTATTATTTTAAAAATTAAGATACAGTAATTATTTTTTTATTTTATTTTTATTTTTATTTTTATTTTTATTTTTATTAAGCATAATATTAATTTTTATAATTTTATGTAACTTATCTTATTATTTCTCTTATCTCTTAATTAAGTAAAATAATTAATAATTTAATCAAATTATGAAAATTTTATAATAATTTAAATGATTTAATTATTTTTTCAATCACCATATAAAAATCTAAAACAAGAAAATAAAAGTGGATTAAAATAATATTTCGAAGACTTACTTTAACGTACAACTTTCTCAATGCCCTATTGATCTCATGTTGTTATTTTTATTGGGTGACATCTTTCTTTTTGTGGCAGGTTTTAGTTAAATATTGATGAGAGTGTTCTTCGTACATCTCATAAAGTTGCCTCTTCAAGTATTCTTGGGACACAAAGGAGCATTGTGTTATTTTTATTGCTTGAATTTTAGATATATTTTTTCATGGACCCAAATTTCACGTTGCGATTCAAAAATTTTGTGTTGCTATTGGATTGGGATAAAAAGTGAGATACGTGGTGATTGTGGAGGGCACGAGCCGATAGGCCCGGGCTCGAAGCCCACTACTGATCTCCTTGGGGGTGCGGGGGCAACGGCCTCGCGGTATAGACCAGTGTAAATATTGTAATATTCTACTCTTTGTGATAGCGTTGTGAGATATTTGGAAAACACACTGGAGTTAGGGTTTGAGAGTTCTGATTGATTGTATCTTGCTCTTTTCATCATAGTTGGACTTTTTTCTCTTCTCTTGCTCGTGGACGTAGACCTTACGATTGAACCACGTTAAATCATGTGTTTTTATTCTTCTCTTTTCAATACTGTGTGATTGTGCGATTTATTTGTGTGCCTTAAATTTACGTGCTTATTATAACAAACTGGTATCAGAGCTTTGTGCGCAAAACCTAGAGTTTATAGATGGCGTCGTCTTCAACGAAGTATGAGATGGAGAAGTTTGAAGGTGGATCGAGTTTCAGTCTGTGAAAGATTAAAATTAAATCTTTCTTGATACTACAAGGTCTATAGAAGGCAATCGAGGATAACTTTCTAGAAGGTATGAAGGAGGCGGAGAAGGCTGATCTAAAGGAGAGAGCCTTGAGTGCGATTTTCATGAGCATAACTGATAATGTCCTATGCGAGATTGCTGGTGAAAGCTCAGCATCTACGGCATGAAAGAAATTAGAGGAGTTATACTCTACCAAATCGCTGACCAACCACCTGTATCTGAAGAAAAAACTGTATAATCTGAGAATGAGCGAAGGTACACCCATTAAAGAACATCTGGATGAATTCAATTCAATCATTATGGATCTGAAAAATATTGATATTGAAATTGATAGTAAGGATCAGGCCCTTATTGTGTTATATTCTTTACCACCCTCCTATGAAACTTTTGTTGATACTCTATTGTATGGGAAAGATAGTATTTCACTAGAAGAAGTTAGTAATTCTTTAAAATCGAAGGAGTTGAAAAAGAAATTTCCAAATAATAAAGAAAGATTTGAGGGGAAAGGTTTGGTGAGCAGGGGAAGAACACATTTAAGGGAGGGTTCTTCTAGCAGGAAGAAATCTAAGGCTAGATCCAAGTTAAGAATGAAAAAGGCCAACTGTTTTGAGTGCGAAGAGCAAGGTCACTACATGAGAGACTTGAAACAAACAGAAAAAAAAAATGGGACTTTGGCGTGTGACAGTGGATTTCCACTATCACTGCCAACTTTTTAAAAAAAAAAAAAAAAAAGGTCAAAAAAAATCGGGCGGAGGCCCCCCCCCCCCCCCCCCCATTTTCTCTTCTCTCCTCTCCTTCCCTTTCTTCTTCTTCTTTCTTTCTCCGGGTGACCGGCCGGCGACCTCCCAAGCGGCTCCCCACCCGGCCAGCGACCCTCCAGCGATAGCAAGAACCACCAGAAACGGCGGCAAGAGAGAGAGAAGAGAGAGAAAATGCGCGCCAGTGGGCAGCGGCTTTTCGGTGTGATTCCGGCTTCATCCGACGTCCGATCGAGGCGATTTAGGTGGCGTTGGAAAGCTTGTTCCAAGAGCTTTCTTTTGATACCAATTTTGCAGCAAATGGAGGTCGGATGAGTGAGATATGGAGGAGAGAAGTTTCGGGTTTTTCAAGCTTTTTCGTCAGATCTAAGACAATTCGACCGTTGGATCGACGATCCGAGACCACTTATGGACTGAGGAAGAGGGGAGGAACATGATGGTATGATCAGATTCGGCAAATTTCACCGGCGACCGGCGGCTGGCTACCGTGCGCGGTGGTTCCGGCGGTGGCTCCGGTGGGCTTTGGAGATGATTCAACTTCCAGAGGCTTCCTCATAAATTTTTGGAATTTTTGAGACACAGATAAACTTTGGGTAAGACTATTTTCATTATTTCTCTGTCTGTGGAGCATAAATACAGTGTTTCTTAAATAGGAAAAATTAGAGAAAAATTCTAAGAAAAATATATGATGAAAGTAAAATTATTTGGAGATATTCTATGGTGTTTGTTGAATTTTTGAGTGATTGTAGAATATTTTTGAAAAATATAGATAGATTTTAGTTAGATTTTTAGCATATGGGCATATAAGATTATTTGAAATTAAGATATTTAAATTTTATATGATTGGTTGAAGCTTGAGGATGGAGGTTTAAATATGTGAATATTGAATGGGGTTGAATTAAGAATATGTTAGCTGTTGGAAACTTATAAAATTGAGTAATATTCTTGAATAAAATATTCATGGGTGGTTAGAAAATTACAATTTATTTTGCAATAGCCTTATAATATTATTAAGGACCGCGGGGCAAAATTTTATAATTTTTAGAGCTTGTTTGAGTAGATTTTTACAAAATGTCAATTATAGGGACTAAAACGTAATTTTTAAGATTTTGAGTATTGCTTGGTTTGGAGGGCCCAGGAGGTTGGGTCGTGACAAAGTTGGTATCAGAGCTTAAGCTCTAGATTCATGGGAAATAATATAATAGGGAGTGTAAAAAGGAGTCTTGTTAGGATGTTACATGCGGAGTATAGGATTCCGTTTTGTCTTTTCTTTAATTCTTTGTTTCTAGATTCTGCATTATACCTCGGGAAATATAAGAGTACCTCAGTTAGTGTCTTGATTTTCGTGGAGTACATAGAAACATGAAATAGATTTAGCAAACTTATTGAGGTCTACCATGGAAACACGTACTCCAATAAATACTATATTTTTGTCAGTATGGGTTTAAATGGTGTGCCCATTTTATGCAAGGCACAAGTATATAAAAATGAGTCTTGAAAGTACAGTCGCCCTAGATGAGGATGAGGATACCACTGCTGGCAGTCATCAGTAGATGACCCAGTCAGAATAAGTTTGTGATAATAGAAGATTCAGGAGAGATAAGAAATTAGGAGACCTAGTCTGTCAGGACGTATCGTAGTAACTATACAATGTTCTCGATGTCTGCTCTGTAAGCTGCAGATTACAGTACCGACATGAGATTATTGTGTAGAGCTATGTGCATCCCCGTGGTGCTCCCTAATGAGGGTGTTTACGGATGGCCTCTGTTTTGGTACAGTTATGCCAGAATAGAGTTTTATATCTGCAAAGGAGTTGGGAACTCCTGGTTAGGGATCTAGAGCTAGAATATCGAAAGGTCACAGTTGGGTGGTAACTAGAGTTAGTGACTCAGTTACCCTAGCATGAGCTAGAGTTACATCAAGAGTTGCCATCAGACCAGAGGTTTCGGACTAGTTGCAAAGTAAAGGTGACACCTATAGAGTGAGACCATCTAGTCTTCGGTATGGAATTTTGGATGGTTTTTGCAGAACGATAGACGTTTTGCTTAGAACTTAGTGAGAATAGAATACCTTGTGTGTATTAGCAAGGTGTAAAGTACAACTCTACTACCTAGAGAAGGTCGAAACTATGAATTGATGATTCACAGAGCTATAATATGATAGGAGAGTCATTAATTTGACATGGTTTGGGCAAGGTGGTAAATGTAGTACCTTTGTTGCAGCAAGTTAGGGTATAGTCCTATATTTTCAGAAGGGATCGAAGGTTATTACTAATAATGGTGACCAACAAAATAGTGCCCCAGATGGGACTATAGAGTGTGGTAGAGAGTAGTTGGCTCTGGTATCCTACAGAGGATACAAGTTCTATTATAGGAATCATATATAATCAGATCACGATGGATGTAAATCCTTTGAATTGGATGACGGGTTTGGGTGCCCGGAATCTTAAGTTTTGGCTAATTGAGTAAACATGGAAAATAATAATAATAATAAATTAATAAAATTACTGCAGAATCAGTTCTCGAGGTAGTAAGGGTATTATGTAAGCTAAAGGATAAGAATAGAAGTCATACGATAAAGGTATAACTGTAATTTCCTGAGTTCCTTTCTAACTTCATATTGTTCAAAACAATAGTATAATCTAATTATAATAGTGTTAAGAGTAATAAATTAGCGAAGATAAATCACAGAAAGGCCAATGGATAGAGAAAGTGCAGAATGAAAGTTTGGACAATTGATTGCAGATGCAATATAATCTAAATGCCAGTGGAAGTACTAGCTAGAGTGGTCAAAGGACCAAATCTGAGTAGCACAGATATGTGATAACGCAGTAGAGACTCTAAAAGATATAGTCAGCAAGTACAACTGTCATGTTAGGAAGAGGCATGGAACCAGGGATAGAATAGTCAAGTTCTATTTTGGGGTAGGACAAAGGAAATAAATGAAATGACAACCTGAAGGGCGCGTAACAAAAGGAACAAAGTTAAGATATAGGGTAGGCTAAGTGTTATTCTTGGCAAGGAGAATGACAAGGATGGAAAACCCAAAATGGGACCACATTAGTGAGAACAGTGATGGAGGTATGGAATACAATAATAATGAGTAAATGCTAGAAGGTGTGCGATGGTATTGCGGACTACCTAATTAGGTAGAGAAAGAGAAGTTAGTAAGCAGTAAGTTGAATAAAAGTCAGTCTAAGGGATCAAATACGTATGATGAGTGGAAAGAATTATAGATAATGACACATAGGCTTTAGGTTACACTTTTGAGATAGTGATAAGGTAGTTAGAGGTTCGTTATAAATGTCAGGCAAACATTTTTAGTGTAATCAACAGAATCACTTTGTAGTGAAGCAATAACGACAGGACAATAGTAGGGGTAGAACGAAAAGTGACAAGTCTGGTTGCTTATAAATCACTAGAAAGTTCAAGGATCAAATTAATGACCATAGATAAGGGTGGAATTAGTGTTGGAAGAATTTATTAGTGAGAGAAATCTTTCAAGAATCAACAAAAGTTAAGGGCACAATATAAACGATGATAGATATGAATCATAGGTCGAGTATAAGTAAAGTTAATAAATTATAAAATATTATGTCAGGAAGGACAATGGTACGGTAAAGGGTTCATGCAGATGATACCTGATAGGTAGAGCACAATTGTGCTAGGAGATAATGAAAGTTGGAGAGAAAAACCAAGAAACATAGGTTAAACATTATTATATGGACAATCGAGCGTAGTTGAATATAAGAGAATATTTTTCTTTCTTTTCAAGTTTAGCTCGTGTTTTTGATTCTAGAGCATTATATAAGGAACAGAGACTGAGGCAAGGAGACCTAGTTATTTGAGATTTTGATAGACACCAATTCGTATACAATTTCCTGATATGAGAATGACAGTAAGTGCATACCTAGTGTTAAGTATGAAAGGACGATCAGAGTAATGACAGGAGTTAAATTGAGTTAGCTACTAAGGCTTGCGACTGTTTTAAACTATGAGCTAGATGAAGTACTATTTATGGATGAGTTTCAATAGATGAAATTGTTGCTGATGGGTAATTTGAGGTTGAAGTTTAGAAAGCTATGGGCAGTATATGTGATTATATTAAGGAGAATGAACACGTGAAGTATCTTGTTTGGAATTAAGGCATGACACGTATTTCTCACAGCCGTGTTAGTTCAGATGAAACTTATAGTTTATGGGGCTCCTATCCATCCAGGATGAGCAATTTCCTACTAAGGCTGGTAGGGAATGATAATGTTCTGATAGTTAAGTTGGGAAAGGGGATACAAAAAGAATTTTCTATGGTTAATTATAAGTGTTACAAAAGGTGAAGAATGTGCTGGTAGGAGTAAATCGTAAGGTTAGAATTCCCGAAGTAATGGAACTAGTAATCAAGATAAGACTAAGAAATAAAGTGAAAGTTAAAGTTGATGATGGGATGGACATTCTTGAAGGAAAAGGTGTAAGGGTGAAATAGGATTAAGATTTAGGAATAAGTGCAGCAGGTTGAAAAGATATCAATAATAGCAGAAATAGGAAAAGGAAGTGGATAAGATCCAAAGGATAGGAAGAAATCTCGGTAGAGCTAGTTATAATGATGAGGATAAGGAGGAATAGGTATGCTAGGAACACACTAAGAGATGTTTAAAACAAGTTATTATGAGATAATAGATTAAAGGAGTAGTAGAGCCTCGATCTGAGTGCCAATGTGTCAGAAGTAGGCCACATACTAAGAAGCTATAGGAAGAAGTCTAGATATTTCCATTCCAGAGAAGGAGTGAGAATTGATAAAGTCGCATTAGATTGAGTTGTCAGGGAATATAAACACTTTTGTTACCTAGAAGGAGAGACCCAGTTTACTTTCCAATGTTGATAAATGATACACTTGGCCCTTGGAGGAGACTCTACCTGACTAGTTACATAAGATGGATAGAGGTTGGTCTAAGTACCTTAGTAATGACACAAAAGAGATTAAAAATTTGAAGTATCATGGGAGTGAGAAGATTTATAGGTATTGACCACTGAGGTCATAAGAAGAGTGAAGATCTCGAACAAGATGCCTAAATTAGGTGCTACAGGAAAGCTACTCATAGGATACCATGGAATAAGGAACATAAGTTATGTCATTGTAGAAACAGAGATTATTGAAACAAAGGAATGAGGACTGAAATCACCAAGAGATATGTTGGGGCATAATAAAAGTGAGGTAAGCACCAAAGTTGATTGAAGTTATGAGACATCAAGTCAAGAATAGTGAGGTATAGCGAATACTTGAAATGTCAGAAAAATGGTCAATGAATAGTTACAAGATAAAAGCCCTCTAGAAAGAGATGATGACAAATAGGACACTATAGTAGAATCAGAGAGCGGTAGAATGTCATATATAATATACGAAGAGTTTGAAAAATAAATGTTTTACCAATCTCTGCATAGCTGGAGGAGTAATGATTGCACTTGTTCTAATAATCTTCTTTTCCTTATTTCTTTGTTTATTCGAAAATTCGAGGACGAATTTTTCTTAAGGGGGGAAGAATGTAACAAATAGAAAAAAAAAAAAAAAGATGGCACTTTGGCGTGTGACAGTAGATTTCACTGTCACTGCCAACTTAAAAAAAAAAAAAGGTTAAAAAAAAATCGGGAGGAGGACCCCCCCCCCCCCCCCCAATTTTCTCTTCTCTCCTCTCCTTCCCTCTCTTCTTCTTCTTTCTTTCTCCAGTGACTAGCCGGCGACCTCCCAAGGGCTCCCCACCCTGCCGACGACCCTCCAGCGAAGGCAAGAACCACCAGAAACGGCAGTAAGAGAGGGAGAAGAGAGAGAAAACGCGCGCACAGTAGGCAGCAACTTTCCGGTGCGATTCCGGCTTCATCCGACGTCCGATCAAGGCGATTCAGGTGGCGTTGGAAAGCTTGTTCCGAGAGCTTTCTTTTGATACCAATTTTGCAGCAAATGGAGGTCGGATGAGTTAGATATGGAGGGGAGAAGTTTCGGGTTTTTCAACCTTTTTCGTCAGATCTAGGACGATCCGACCGTTGGATCGACGATCCGAGACCACTTATGGACTGAGGAAGAGGGGAGGAACATGATGGTATGATCAGATTCGGCAAATGTCACCGGCGACGCCACCGCCGTCTTGTGTGGTTCCGTGATGGCTCGGTGGGCTTTGAAGATGATTCAACTTCCAGAGGCTTCCTCATAAATTTTTGAAATTTTTGAGACATAGATAAACTTCGGGTAAGACTATTTTCATTATTTCTCTGTCTGCGAAGCATAAATACAGTGTTTCTTAAACAGGAAAAATTTAAGAAAAATTCTAAGAAAAATATATGATGAAATTAAAATTATTTGGAGATATTCTATGGTGTTTGTTGAATTTTTGAGTGATTGTAGAATATTTTTGAAAAATATAGATGGATTTTAGTTAGATTTTTAGCATATGGGCATATAAGATTATTTGAAATTAAGATATTTAAATTTTATATGATTGGTTGAAGCTTGAGGATGGAGGTTTAAATATGTGAATATTGAATGGGGTTGAATTAAGAATATGTTAGCTGTTGAAAACTTATGAAATTGAGTAATATTCTTGAATAAAATATTCATGGGTGATTAGAAAATTACAATTCATTTTGCAATAGCCTTATAATATTATTAAGGACCGCGGGGTAAAATTTTAGAATTTTTAGAGCTTGTTTGAGTAGATTTTTACAAAATGTCAATTAGAGGGACTAAAGCATAATTTTTAAGGTTTTGAGTATTGCTTGGTTTGGAGGGCCCAGGAGGGGGCCATATAATGATAATGAGATATGAGTTGAATTTAGAAGTATTATTTGAGCCTTTTTACAGGTTGGGTAGGTCCCAGGTATAGGGAAAACTATGCCGAATTTTTGGCATGAATTAGACTGTCTATTACCTCTTTAGAGTTTTATATTAACTTAGTACTAATAAATTTATAATTTAATTATTAGGTGATCGAGGTTAGCTATTTTTCTGCATCCAGCAGCCATAATAGTCATCGGTGTACTGTGAGTAAAATATTAATTTTAATTGTAATTTCGATATTATTATATGTTCAAGCATGCCCATGCATCACTTATATGCATATATCTCTGTAGTTAAACTCTAGGCACGATTTATGTTGCATTCATAACTGTTAAAGTGCCATGGATGTTGTTGTGGTAATTTGGAGCAGTGTGCGTGCGTTGGCATGCGTGTGATGTGGTGTTGGCTATGGATAGGACGGGTAGACACGGCTTGAGATCTTCGCTGGGACCCGGTCCTTCGGGGTAGACACGGCTTGAGTTCTTCGCTGAGACCCTGATTTGGTTATTAAGTGGAAGTCCGAGCTGAGTTCTTCGCTGGCACAGGTTGGATTTAAGAGAGCTGTATAGGGGATCAGCTCCCATATATTTATGATTTGACATTACTGGGTGCGTGAGTGCTCCAAATTATCTTTTTGCTGTTATGATGTGAAAATATTGCTGATGTTGCATTTCACTCTACAGGGTGTATTAGCTTTAGATAGTTATAGAGATTATGGTTAAAATTGATATTTTACTCTCCGAGTCAAACGCTTACTCCTGTTCACCATATTTTTCCAGGCTACAGGAGTAGACATTTTTCAGAATAATTTGTCTCTTTCCTCTCAGGTTATGAAAAGATTACTTAATTGTATTATTATTCTCCAAATTTGTAATTTAGGACTGCGCATGTACTAGTAGTAGTATTAATCCTGTCAGGGACTGTGTGAATTTAAGTTTTTGTATTAATAAATGAAAAATTTTTATGAGTTTTAAATAGATTGTAAATGATGTAACAGGGTTGAGCTGGGCTCCCCTAATTTCAGTTTCTGATAATTACTGGATTAAGTTGGCCCAAAATGAAATTATAACAGTTTGATTTAAATTATTTTATACGCATATTGGGCCTAAATTGTGGGCTTGGTTATGGATTTGAGAACAGTAAGGCTTACTACGGGCCTCGGGGGCTTTATGCCGGCCCAGGTCCTAGTGCCGGTCTGGCCTATAGGTTGGGTCGTGACAAGACTGTCCCAATTTGATAAATAAAAGGAAAAGCAACCAGAAAGTTCTGTGAATGTGGTTGATAGTTTTATTAATTCTGATGGTGATGACAGTGCTGGAGAAATTTTATCCGTAAGTTCAGATCATGGACAAAATTCCTGGATTCTTGATACTGGTGCTTCTTATAACATGTGTCCACACAGAACTGGTTTGTCACTTACAAGCAGATGAGTGGCAAGGTGTTTCTGGGCAATGATCGTGCATTGTCTATTGAAGGAATTGGTAACATCAGATTGAGGATGTTTGATGGCGTTGTCAGAACTATAGAGCGTTGGCATGTTCCAGGACTAAAGAGGAACCTGATTTCTCTTAGGACACTTGACTCTCATGGATTCAGATACCATGCAGAGAATGGAGTTCTCAAAGTGTGCAAGGGCTCTATGGTACTCATGAAGAGTAGTTTAGTTTCAAGATTGTATTTTCTTCAGTACAGTACAGTTTCAGGGGAAGCTGCAGTAGCATCCGGAGGCAATAATCAGAATTAGACTCAATTGTGGCATATGCGTCTTGGTCATATGAGTGAAAGAGGATTATCTGTGTTAAGTAAGTGGGATTTGTTGGATGGGCAGAAAATAAAATCTGTGGACTTTTGTGAACACTGTGTGTTTGGCAAACAGACCAGGGTGAAGTTGACAAAAAGGCAGTGTGCAAGACCAGAGAAACGATGGATTATATCCACTCAGATCTATGGGGTCCTAACAGAATCCCTTCCAAGAGCGGTGCCAAGTACTTCATGACTTTGATTGATGATTACTCTCAGATGGTGTGGTGTATTTTCTGAAAACAAAAGATGAGGCATTTTCAACCTTTGTAAAGTGGAAAACGATGATTGAGAAACAGAAAGAAAAGAAGGTTAAGCGTCTTAGAACTGATTACGGGTTGAAATTTTGCAATCGCAAGTTCGATGCATTCTGCAGCAATGAATGTATAGTGAGACATTGCACTTGTACAAGGACACCACAATAGAATGGTATTGCAGAACGCATGAACAGAATGCTTTGTGACAAAGCACGAAGCATGCTCTCACATTCAGGATTGAAAAAGGATTTCTGGGCTGAAGCAATTAATACAGCCCGTTTCTTGGTTAATAGGTCTCCATCTACAGCTATTGAGTGCAAAACTCCTTTTGAGATCTAGTCCGATTCACCTGCTGATTACTCTCAGCTGAGAGTATTTGGTTGCCCTACTTATGCTCATGTGAGAGATGGTAAGCTTGAGCCGAGGGCAAGAAAATGCATATTTCTAGGGTATGCATCTGGAGTGAAAGGCTACAGATTGTGGTGCAATGATGCAAAGTCTCCAGAATTAATTATCAGCAGGGATGTGACATTTAATGAGTCTGCTTCATTGGATAGTCAGAGGGAGAAGTCAATAGCAGAATCAGATCACGGTGTTAGAGAATAGATGGAGCTTGATGTTCAGTCTAGTGATTCACAGGATGAGGTGCAAGATCCTTATCAACAACAGGATGCACCTGAGCAACAGCAACAGGAATCATATAGCATTACAACTGGTAGAGAGGGAAGATAGATTGGACCACCGCAGAGATATGCATATGTAAATCTAGTTGCGTTTGCCTTGTTAGTTGCTAAGACGATTGATGTGCATGAACCCAGCAATTATGGAGAAGCTATTTCTTATTCAGATGCAGATCAGTGGGTTGGTGCTATGAGTGAAGAAATTGAATCTCTTCACAAGAATCAGACTTGGGAGCTTGTAACATTGCCTAAGGGACAAAATGTGGTAGTTACAAATGGGTGTTCAAGAAAAAGGAAGGCACTCCAGGGGTTGAAGCACCTCTGATGGGAGTATCCGCAAGTATACGGGTCATCTCAAGTAATAGAGTGATGAATCAAGTATTGTTCCCATGAGGATTTACCGTTTGAGTACCAAACTATGAATGAAGCGATTGTTTGGGCTAATGATCAATAAATAAATGGTAAATGTAAATGAGCAAAGTAAATTGAATAATCTAATTGGAATGGGTAAAGAGCAAACAAATAAATTCTAAATCTAGTTTGCAATTAAACTAAATTAACAATGGGTCATTCAAATCAAAGTCTAATTATGTTAAAAGTGATTCCAGAGTTGGGGGTTTATGCATAAATTAATTGGGATTTGCCTTGGGTATTCCAATTTTAAGGGAAAAATAGAGTTTGAAGGAAATTGATTCTAAATTCCTTTGATATCTTTTTCAAGCAAACCAAAGTGTGTTCTAAAATAACCAAACCTACTTTCGTATGTTATTTGATTACTTTAAAACCCATTAAGTTTTGTAACCAATCATTAATTTCTCTTAAAATTCTAGTTTATTTCTAAATTTAGGTGATTTTAAGTTTCAGTCCTTGATTATCTATCAATGACATTCATCTTTCGGTCTTTCAATCAAAGATTAACACAATACCCAATAGGTGCCACTATTAGATAAGTAAATCAAGCACGCAAGGAAGGAATCAAAACTCATATTTATGTAAAATAAGGAAATACCCAGTCCAAATCCACAAATTAATCTAAAACATATTTCCCAACTCTGAAATCTAAAGAGTTTACTCACTCATAATGGTATTTACAAGAAAGATGGATGGAAAAGTAAAGAAAAACATGATAAGAGGACTAAAATAGAAAAACCCAGGTAGAAGAACCCAAAACTCTAGTTTCTGGAGTTCCAAAAGATGGTTGCAGCAGCTCCTTTCCCCAAAAATGGCGTTCTCCTCCTCTCTCTATTTATATTTCTTTCCTTTGGTGTTTTCTCCTGTTTCTTCTTATGGCAAAAACTAGGAAATGATGAATTTATATGGTCCCAAAAAGTTGCCCTAAAAGTGAATAGGGGCCAAGGAGTGGATAGAAAATGAGGTGTAAAATTATCCAAGTCAGCAGCATTATTCACGTTCTGGCAGTCTGCTTAGGGTACTGCTTAACCCTAAGCAGCTTCTTAGCAAATTTCAGCCTCTGGTTGCACTGTCTGCTTAAGGTTAAGTAGACCCTCAGCAAATCTCAGCAGACTTGGAGTAAAATGGACTTTTCTACTCATGCTTGACTTGTGCTACACCTTAAGCACTACCGCTTTACCCTAAGCAGGATCTTAAGCAATTCTCAGCAGGTTGTGGAGTAAAAGCTTGAATATGTAGGATTTAAGCCGTGCTTGACTTTCAGCTTGAACAGGCTTAAGGTTAAGCTTGTATGACATACCCTAAGCAACATCATAAGTAAAGTCTTAAGCAAATTTCGGCTAACTTGCTCTTTCAAAACTTGATTTCTTCAACTTTCCTCCATGCTTAAAGAATTCCAAATTTCTTCAAATCACTTCCTAATGCACTCATTGATCTTCGATTTGCCACAAAATCCTATCAAAAACAACAAAATTACAAAAATCAAATATAAAGTATCTAAAGTTAACAAATAAGCTAAAATAAAGCTAAAAATATAAAATATACTAAAATATAAGGGCAAAATGGATGCAAAACTATTCTAAAATACCTATATGAAATGAGTGTAACAAATTCCCCCAAACTCATACTTTTGCTTGTCCTCAAGCAAATTAAAAACAATTAATGAAATTTGGGGTACCTTACCTTAAATTTATGAAAATTACTTATCCAAACTCTCAAGCTTACTTTTAGCCACCAACAAACCATATTCCCGCTTTCAAGATGCAAAGAATTCAATCCTTACCAAAGTTATCACCGCTTAGCCTTGGGTTAATTATCCATATCATCAAGCCTAAACCAATCAATCACAAAGAATAATCATGCCTAAATAGACTATAGAGTAATCCATAAACTAAAGTGTCTCAAATAATGATGGAAGTAAATGAATGGATTTATGATATCCCAATCCCATAGGCAATTCTCCTATTCCAATCTCCACTAATGTAGCAAAATACCATCAAAAGATCTAAAGGACTTTCAAGGGTTGTAATGGGGCTAAGGGGGTGATAATGTAGCTAACAAGAAAAGGATAAAAGTCAAAAAAAAAAATGAGAATAATCAAATTATTAAAAGATCAAGACACACATTTTTTTTTGAATCAAATGGGAGAAGGAACTTTACAACTATTTACCAATGCTAGCATCTAATTTTGAAGCTTTTGGAGGGACTACATAAATAACATTGATTTTGAATTACAATTGTCCCTTTCAATTCACCTCTAAACTCATTTCTTTGTATACTTGAGTGGTGAATTACTTTACATCGCATAATTAAATTTGCTAGCATTTTTACTTTAGTCACTTCTCCCAACTAATTATTATATTTTTTTATTTTTATATATTTATTATTATTATTATTATTATTATTATTATTATTATTATTATTATTATTATTATTATTATTATTTTAAGTGTATTTATCACTCAAAGAATTATTCTCATGGAGGGTAGGTAAGTGTTTGGGTTTATGGCTAGGCATTAATGTAGGTTCCAAAGGAGTAAAAGAGATAAATGTAGGCTCAAATTGGTTCCAAAGGTAAATTTTAAAGTGAGGTTGGCTAAAGCGAAAATATGAGTTTAAAATTCAAAGAATGCCTAGATCATTTCTTTCTAAGTGCATGCTATGATTTTGCCTTAAAAGGTTTAGAAAGATTGTTCTAGAATTTGTGAAACATCAATTAGCTACTTCTCACCCTAGAGTTTTCTCTAGGCACTCAAAGTCAACGCAATTGATTGGGTGGCCCTTGGCTAATAAGATATAAACTAAAGCAAGAATCTAATAACTTTGCACCTATCTAGAACTTTCAATCCATCAAACCCTTCTAAAAGTAAGCTTAATTGCTCTTCAAAGCAACTCTCAATCCTTTAAAGACAAGGTAAAAAATTATTTTTATGATATGCATGATCCTAAAATGAATGCATAAATAAAATAAAAACTAAGTGTAATTTATATGAAAACTATATGCAAATGTATGTGTATGAGTATAGACATGTGTGTGGTATATGTATAAGTGTATGGATTATCTATATATAAATGAATGAAATGCAATAAATGAATGAATGAAAATTTTAAAGAAAATTTTAAAAATTTTGCAAAAATTTTGCCTTCACCCCCAAACTCAAATGAAACATTGTCCTCAATGTCTAAAATGAATACAAAGATGGGCAAAATTGTGTGAACTAATCAATTAATGAAATATATACAAATGGGGATTAAATCAATATAAGCTCAAGAATTCCAAAATTAGCTCAAAATGATATTAACAATGAAGCTTTAGAGAGAAAAATGTAAAAAAGTATCCTAAATGTATGAATTTACACTGCTTAAGATGTTGCTTAACCCGTTGCGTAGGGTAAGCAAAAGCATAAGCATTGGCAACATACCATAAGCATAAATAGTAGAAGGGTAAGCTGTTACCTCAAAATGATGTTAAACATATGCAGCTCAAAGTAAATTGTGCAACTCATCAATATCAACAAAATTAGGACTGAATAAAAGATAAAGTACAAAAATAATGTGCAAGAAGATGAAAAAGTGTAATGAAATAAGATCTAACAGTTAAATCAAGAATTAAACCAAAAATCATTCATAGAATAACTATATCCATATCAGAAAAGAAAATAAAATAAACTAAACTAAAGGAAATGAATGCAAATATAATCATAAAAACTAATTACCAAAGTATTGGAACTATTACTAAAGTTTGAAGATTAAAATAAACAGATTACAAAATAAACATAAAACAGAAACTAAAACTGAATTGAAGAACTAAAACTAGTACTAAACTACTGCTACTGTTCAAGCTCTGCTGTCAAGGCTTTACTGTTGTTCAGCCTGGGTCTATTAGTGGCACAAGGCATTTTGCTGGGGTAAGCACAAAATTACTTAAGGTTAAGCATGACTTGCATAGGGTATTTGCTTAGGTTCAGCATGTAGCAATTGCTGAAATTAAAGATTCTAGGTAATGCTTAGGGTCTGCACAAATTTGCTTAGGGTTAAGCAGAATTTACATAGGGTACAGCTTAGGATAAGCATGCAGCAATTGCTGAACTAATGATTCTGGTGTTGCTTAGGGTTAAGCAAAAATTTGCTTAGGGTTAAGCAGAATTTGCATAGAGTACAGCTTAGGGTAAGCAACATCATCAGCAAGTTTCGGTAGGTTTTGAAAAAAATTGTGATTTTACTTACCAAAAACAGTCCAAATGCTATGGAATGCTATCATGACCCTCAGCAAATCTCAAATACACATAAACACCATAAAATTAAAGAATTTTAGCTCATCATCTCTCATAAACTTATCAAACATAATACAACCATGAAGGAATTGAAAGGCAAATAGCTCAAATTAGGCATGGATTGTGATTACCTTTCTACAAATCCAACGAAATGGTCTTATTCCTAAGCTTATACCCAAAGCACATTTTCAGTAGCATTTGAGACAAGTTCCAAGCATTCAAAAATTGCAGAAAAGACATAGAAATTGACTTCTTAAGCAGTGTGAACAGTAGCGTGAACAGTAATAAAAACTAACAGACTACAAAAACTAGCAGTAACTCAATAAAAAACATGCAAATTCTAACAGACCACAAAAACTATACATACACTAAAAGGCAAAACTTAACAAACACTATTTTTGCACTTTAATAAAGTTCACATCAGTCCTAAATATCAAAATTGATCTTCATTTAAGTTGCATTTCACAGAATTTACACAAGACACAAAATCAAACATGTGCTATCAAGTAGATTGCAATATTAGTAATTTAGCACGAATTTAAAAGTGTTACTGTTTACAGGTACTGGATAAAGTGCAGAATTTTACTTTATACTTGATTCCTTTCTTTTCTTTCTTTTTGCTACAAGTGTCAATTTGCCCAATCTTCATGAATGACCTACAAAAGATAAACAAATGTCACTTTTGAGTTTAATGAGGGTAAAAACTGAAAATGAAATGAAATGAAAAATTAATAAACTATAAAAGGATACGCTTGGGTTGTCTCCCAAGAAGCGCTTGTTTAAGGTCTTAAGCTTGACCTTCTTTTCAAAGCTCATGGTGGTTGGAATTGGAAAATATTACCTCCCTTCACAATAGGTGCTGAAATGAATTATACTTTAACTTTTTCCCATTATATGTGAAAATACATGTTGCTTTGTTCAGAATCCCAACTATATCTAGAAGATTATTCTTACAAACTTTAGATGAATCTCCTCTTTTGAGTGATTTTGATGGAGGCCTGAGCTTAACTTTCGAAGCTTCATTGTTAATCAAATGAGGTGGTGAAGCTGGCTTTTTTTTTCGCACTTTATGCTGATTGCATTGCATTGGAATAGCTTAATTTTCCTCTAGTTTAGTAACTTTAGTTTTATCATCATGCTCTATAACATCTACCTTATAACAAGAATTCATCACAGTTGGTTCCTTGGAATGTTGGAATAAATTAAACTCTATTTCCTCCTCCCCCACTGTCAACTTCAATTTCCCATTCTTTACATCTATATTAGCTCCTGCAGTGGCTAAAAATGGCCTTCCAAGTATGATGGGCGTTCTTACATCCTCCTCCTTCTCTAGTACAATAAAATCCATTGGAATGAAAAACTTTCCAACTTTTAATGGCACATTCTCTAAAATCCCAACTGGATACTTTATAGATTTGTTAGCTAACTGCAAAGAAATAGTTATGGGCTTTAGATCTCCAACCTTTAACTTCTCACATATGGAAAGCGGCATTAAGCTAACACTAGCCCCTAAGTCACATAATGCTCTCTCAATACTTATTTCTCTAATGTGACATGATATGGAAAAACTTCCAGGATCTTTTAGCTTAGGTGGGAGCTTATTCTGTAATAAAGCACTACACTCCTCAGTAAGTGCAACAGTTTCATAATCTTCCAACCTTCTTTTATTTGATAAAATCTCCCTCAAAAACTTAACATAAGAAGGCATTTGAGAAATAACATCGGTGAATGGAATGTTGATATACAACTTCTTCAAAACTTCAAGGAATTTCCCAAACTGCTTATCTAATTGTGCTTTCTGAAACCTCTGAAGAAAGGGCAATGGTGGCTTGTATGGTGCAGGAGGCACATATTTCTCTTCTATTTTCTTTTGATCTTCTTTCTCTTCATTTGCTTCCTTGCTAGCTTTAGCTTTAGTTGAAGTGGATTCACTCTCACACTCATCTTTCTTTTCTTTCAACTTTACTTCAATTTCGTGTTCTTCCCCCATTACCTTTCCACTTCTTAAAGTAACAGCATTGCACTGCTCCCTTGGATTCTCAGGTTGGCTAGGAAGCTTCCCAAAAGCTTTACTATTTAAAGAGCTAGCCTGTTGAGCTATTTGATTCTCTAACATCTTGTTGTGTGTTGCCATTTGATTTACTTTAGATGCTAATTGAGAAATCATATCTTGTTGACTTTGATGGCTCACAAGTAAAGTCTCAATCATAGCTTCTAATCTAGCTGTCTTGTCTGGTTGTGCTTGTTGTGGTGGAGGTGGAGCAGGTGCATTTTGAGGTTTAGGAATTCCAGGAGGAGGACCTCTATTCTGCTAAAAATTTTGATGTTGTTGATACTCAGAAGGTTGCTGAAAATTTTGGTGTTGTCCTTGTCTACCTCCCCAAGAGAAATTTGGGTGGTTTCTCCACGCTGGATCATAAGTTGCAGAAAATGGGTTAGCACCTGGTCTTTGATTGTAGCTCCCCACATAATCCACTTGTTCACTTGAAAAATCTTGACTAAGTGCAGAAAAATCAGCTGCACAATTGACATTTGCAGCTCCAACTTCTACTAAATTATTAGAACCTCCAGCTGAAGAATTTACTTTCATGCTTAGCTTGTCCATTTTCCTTGTCAAAGCATCAAACTTAGCATTAATCATATTCATGGCATCAAGCTCAAACATACCAGCTGGTTTCTTGATCTCATTCCTCTCACAACTCCATTGGTAGTTGTTATAAGCAATTTTATCAATAGCAAAAAAAGCTTTATCTTCAGATTTCTCCATAAGATCACCTCCAGAAGATGCATCAATTGTACTTGTAATAGCTGGAGAAACTCCATTGTAAAAGTGTTGAACAAGCATCCACTTAGGAATCCCATGATGTGGACATCTTCTTTGCAAATCCTTATACCGTTCCCATACTTCATACAACCTCTCATCATCTCTAGGTTTGAAAGAAGTTAGCTCATTTCTTAGCTTAGCTGTCTTGCTTGGTGGAAAATATTGAGCTAAAAACGCTTGAGAAAGTTCATCCCATGTTGTGATAGAACTCGGTGGCAAAGAATGTAACCACTCTCTAGCTCGGTCCTTCAAAGAAAAAGGAAATAATCTGAGTCGAATTGCTTCATCAGAAACTCCATTTATCTTCAACATATCACTGATCTCAAGAAAGTGTGCTAGATGCACATGCAAACTTTCACTTGGACTTGCCCCAAATTGTGATTATTGTACCATCTGACAAAGTGCAGGCTTCAATTCAAAATTATTAGCTTCTACTCTTGGTCTTGTGATACTTGGCATGAAATTCCCAATGTTAGTATAGGCATGATCCTTCACAGAGCGGTTGTTATTGTTGTTGGCCATTTCTTCTTGTAATTGCTCTTGCTCTTGTGCTCTTTCTTGTTGTTGTTGAGCTTTAAATTCAGTTTTTCTCCTCTTAGATTCTGCTCTTAAAGCTCTTGTTGTCTTTTCTATTTTCGGATCGAAGAATAAATTGATTTCTTCACTTTTTGTCCTGCTCATAAAATAAAGCACCTGAAAAACAAAATAAAAAAATTCTCAAAGTAAAATGGTAAAAAGAAAATAAAATAAAATGCCCAAATTAACCAAAAAAATAATCGTTCAATATCAAACAAAAATTAAATCCCCGGCAACGACGCTAAAAACTTGATGGGAGTATTCGCAAGTATACGGGTCGTTTCAAGTAATAGAGTGATGAATCAAGTATCGTTCCCACGAGGATTTGCCGTTTGAGTACCAAACTATGAATGAAGCGATTATTTGGGCTAATGATTAATGAATAAATGGTAAATATAAATGAACAAGGTAAATTGATTAATCTAATTGGAATGGGTAAAGAGCAAACAAATAAATTCTAAATCTAGTTTGCTATTAAACTAAATTAACAATGGGTAATTCAAATCAAAGTCTAATTATGTTAAAAGTAATTCCAGAGTTGGGGGCTTATGCATAAATTAATTGAGATTTGTCTTGGGTATTCCAATTTTAAGGGAAAAATAGAATTTGAAGGAAATTGATTCTAAATTCCTTTGATATCTTTTTCAAGCAAACCAAAGTGTGTTCTAAAATAACCAAACCTACTTTCGTATGTTATTTGATTACTTTAAAACCCATTAAGTTTTGTAACCAATCATTAATTCCTCTTAAAATTCTAGTTTATTTCTAAATCTAGGTGATTTGAAGTTCCAATCCTTGATTATCTATCAATGAATTTCACCTTTCGGTCCTTCAATCAAAGATTAACACAATACCCTATGGGTACCAACATTAGGCAAGTAAATCAAGCACGCAAGGAAGGAATCAAAACTAATATTTATGTAAAATAAGGAAATACCCAGTCCAAATCCATAAATTAATCTAAAACATATTTCCCAACTTTGAAATCTAAAGAGTTTACTCACTCATAATGGTATTTACAAGAAAGATTGATGGAAAAGCAAAGAAAAACATGATAAGAGGACTAAAATAGAAAAACCCAGGTAGAAGAACCCAAAACTCTAGTTTCTGGAGCTCCAAAAGATGGTTGCAGCAGCTCCTTTCCCCAAAAATGGCGTTCTCCTCCTCTCTCTATTTATATTTCTTTCCTTTGGTGTTTTCTCCTGTTTCTTCTTATGGCAAAAACTAGGAAATGATGAATTTATATGGTCCCAAAAAGTTGCCCTACAAGTGAATAGGGGCCAAGGAGTGGATAGGAAATGAGGTATAAAATTATCCAAGTCAGCAGCATTATTCACGTTCGCGATGCTTAGGGTCTTTGCTTAACCCTAAGCAGCTTCTTAGCAAATTTCAGCCTCTGGTTGCACTGTCTGCTTAAGGTTAAGCAGACCCTCAGCAAATCTCAGAAGACTTGGAGTAAAATGGACTTTTCTGCTCATGCTTGACTTGTGCTACACCTTAAGCACTGCCGCTTTACCCTAAGCAAGATCTTAAGCAATTCTCAGCAGGTTGTGGAGTAAAAGCTTGAATATGTAGGATTTAAGCCGTGCTTGACTTTCAGCTTGAACAAGCTTAAGGTTAAGCTTATATGATATACCCTAAGCAACATCATAAGTAAAGTCTTAAGCAAATTTTGGCTAACTTGCTCTTTCAAAGCTTGATTTTTTCAACTTTCCTCCATGCTTAAAGAATTTCAAATTTCTTCAAATCAGTTCCTAATGCACTCATTGATCTTTGATTTGCCACAAAATCCTATCAAAAACAACAAAATTACAAAAATCAAATATAAAGTACCTAAAGTTAACAAATAAGCTAAAATAAAACTAAAAATATAAAATATACTAAAATATAAGGGCAAAATGGATGCAAAACTATCCTAAAATGCCTATATGAAATGAGTGTAACAACCTCGATATAAGGCACAGTTGGTAGCAAAAGGCTTTACTTAGAGGGAGGGGATTGACTTTAATAAAGTGTTTTCTCCAGTTGTAAAGCACAGTTCTATCAGAGTCTTACTTGCTATAGTTGCTCTTCATGATCTAGAGCTTGAGCAACTAGATGTGAAGACAACATTTTTGCATAGTGAGTTGGAGGAGCAAATTTATATAAGTCAGCCTGAGGGATTTCTGATTCGAGGTATGGAAAACCGTGTTTGCTTACTTAAGAAATCTTTATATGGTCTGAAACAGTCTCCTAGGCAGTGGTACAAAAGATTTGATACATTTATGGTTCGTAATAGCTTTAATTGTAGTTCATATGATAGTTGTGTGTATCATAAGAAGCTTTCAGATGATTCCTTTATTTATTTACTGTTGTATGTGGATGACATATTTGTTGCTACTAAAAGCATGTCACAAATTAACATTCTAAAAAAGCAGTTGAGTGATGAGTTTGAGATGAAAGATTTGGGTGCTGCAAAGAAGTGTTGGGAAGCTTTTCTTGTCTCAACAGGTCTATATTGAGAAAGTGCTTAAGCGTTTCAACATGAATAATGCTAAGCCTGTGACTGTTCCGTTTGCTGCCCATTTCAAGTTATCTGCAGACATGTCACCCAAAACAGATGAGGAGATGGAGCACATATCCAGTGTTCCCTATTCGAGTGCTGCTGGTGGCATTATGTATACTATGGTATGCACCCGACCTGACAATTTACATGCAGTTAGTGTTGTGAGTAGATACATGGCGTGTCCTGGGAAAGTGCATTGGCAGGCAGTGAAATGGATTTTGAGGTATTTGAAGGGTACTACAGATGTTTGTTTGACATTTGACTGGGCCAAGATGAGTGATTCAGTTGTTGGCTATGTGGATTCAGATTTTGCAGGGGATTTAGACAAGAGGAGATCTTTGACAGGTTATTTGTTTACTCTTTCTGGAAGTGCTATCAATTGGAAGGCAACATTGCAAGCTATAGTTGTTTTGTCTACCATAAAGGCTGAATATATGGCCTTAGCAGAGGCAGTAAATGAAGTTTTATGGTTACAAGATTTGGTGGGTGATCTTGGGTTGATACAGAACAAGGCAACAGTGTTTTGTGACAGCCAGAGTGCAATACATCTTACAAAGAATCAAATGTACCATGAGCGAACTAAGCACATTGATGTCAGATATCACTTCATTTGGGACATTGTATCTCAGGGGACTATAGTTGTATAGAAAGTCTCTACACATGATAATCCAGCAGATATGATGACTAAGAGAGTCCCAGTCAGCAAGTTTAGACATTGCCTAGACTTGGTTGGTGTTTGTAGTGCTCAGTAATGCTCTTGCGAGGGCATATGGCAAGACAGAGTACTTTGTGGTTATTTTGTTGATGATAAAAGGAATTCAAGCCAAGGGGAAGAATTGTTATATTTTGTGGCTAGAATTTTGGATATATTTTTTCATGGATCCGAATTGTGACCCAACCCAAAAGTTTTCACGCTGCGATCCGATTGGAATAAAAAGTGAGATCTGTGGTGGTAGTAGAGGGCAACGCCCCCGCGGTATCGACCAGTATAAATATTATAATATTCTACCCTTTGCGGTAAAAAGTTGTGAGATATTGGAGAAATGTACTGGGGTTAGGGTTTGAGAGTTCTGATTAATTGTATCTCACTCTTTTTATCATAGTGGAACATTTTTTCTCTTCTCTTGCCCGTGGACGTAGACCTTACAATTGAACCACGTTAAATCATGTGTTATTATTCTTCTCTTTTCAATACTATGTGATTGTGCGATGTGTGTGTGTACCTTATATTTGCGTACTTGTTATAACACATTGATTAGGGAATTTATAAGGTTCTTGTAATGTCTTTAATACATGACTTGAAGTAGTATACTTAGAATCTTGATTTTTCAAGTTATAACTGTAGAGGTTGATAATTCAGTTGTTGTTTCTGCTATTACCAAAGGAAAAATGTAGATTTCAATTGTTATAAGGTCTTTCATTCCAAGCATTTATCTCTTCTTGTCAAAAGCTTAATAGGATCACATTTACTATATATATAAAAAAAGTTGAAATCTAAAATTTGTCCATTATTTTTTATACATAAAAAAATTTAAAAATTGTGTATTTGATTAATTAAATTCACAGAAAAATAACAAAAAAAAAATCAATTCAAGAAAAGAAGATTAAAGGGAAAAGAATTAAAAAGACAAATGCAATAAGTCTGTATAGTTTGAAGCCAAAATCATGAAGACGCAGCAATTTGAAGTTTTGAACATTAAAAAGGAGAAAAAGAGAGGGTGAAACTTGAGGAAACAAATAATAAATTTTTATTTATTATTTAAGATTTTTATATAGTTATTAAAAAAATTAAATTATTTAAATGATAATAAAATTATTATTTATCTCACTTAATTAATATAGAGAGAGATACAGGGGAGAGGTGATAAAATGAATTATAAAAAAAAAATTATATAAATAATTATTATGCTTTATAAATATAAAGAGTAAATTGAAAAAAAATAATTAATATATATTAATTTTTTAAAATATTAAATAATTTTAAATAAAATAATTTTAAAAAATAAATATAAAAATAAATGGAGAAAGTAAAAATTAAAAATTAAAAAATGGACAGTCCATGATTGGTCCGAAATTTAGCGCAGATATCTTTGGTCAGTAGCCATTTAAGGCATTGATGTTGTGAGTCTCTCACTCTCCCAAGGATAAGGACCAACTGTTGACACTTTGCTAGAAATAATATCCGTGGGCCTCATCACTCCTTTTTCTTTTTTTTGGGGTCCATACCCTCCATTAGTCAATTGTTTCCTCTCTTATCCCAATTCCCTTTGCAAGTCTCGTCATTTTTCACCAATTATTAAAATTTAATAAGCTACCACTTTTTATCCAATATCAACTATATATTATGCTTAATTGGTGTTTTACCTTATTAATCTCCCACGAAAAATAAATTCAACAGTTTATTTTGAATTTAAATTCCACTAATTACTATTAAAATTCTTTCTAAGTAAGCGATGCATAAATTCTACAGTAAATCTCTAGTAATTTGTAAGCTCTCTCTAGTCCTGAGATAAATTATTTGTTACTCACACGTGGTTAAGGGATAAATTTAGTAAGAACTTAATAAATTTCAAAGTATCTTTTCATTACAAGTTAATTTTTAAAGGTGAGTTCTATCTAGATGATATATTACTCACATGATTTAATTTCAATAACTTATAATACACAACTGTTTATATAAATATTCTTTTTACTTCTAAACTTTTTTAATTAAAAAAAATGAAAAAATGAAATAAAATTAATCAAGAATGAGTGTCTTGTTAGAATTTTGAAGTAATGAATCCGATATTTAATTGTTGAAATACTAATATATTAGAAATTAAAAGTAGTAGAAAGAAAAGTGTATATGAAAGGTTTATGGTACCAAACTTAATTTGGCTGATATTTGAGGTAAACAACAATAGTATAGTGACCTTAATTTGCATGGAATGTATTAGCAAGGAGACAGAGATATGGGAATTATTGGAGATATTGAAAGGGATTGATAAGCTACATATGGGTAATGCTACAACATCAACTATGAATGTCCTGTCTTATTATTCTTCATTCACAACCAATACTTATAAATATTTATTTGGGGCAATAAATACTTGTTCTAATCATTTCCCAAACATCCCATAATCCTCCACACATAATTTTCCTTTTATATTATATTGAAGAAAGAAATTTTAATCTCAATATGTATAATTATATATGTATGTATTGCATAACCGCTATACATGGACTTTGATTGGGATGCAGAGGTAGAAGGACCATCACTCTCCCACCATGAATTGCAGTTGCAAAGCTTGGGGTAGCCTAATTGACACGATTATTATTCTGATCCATTTGACCACCCACCACATCAGGTGTTGCCATTTGCTGGACCACAGACCACTAGCAGCCACCTTTCTATAGGCTATTCCAGTGTTAACTCATAGGGGGGGTTAACCCCATGTGGATCAGCAAATGGTCCTGCAAAATTCATTACTGCATTGTCTAGCTTTGATGTCTACATAACTCCATCCATTCACCAATAATTTTGTAATTATTTTGGAACATTGACACTGCAGTAATATGATATATTAAAATTTAATGCTGTTAATAACCCAGAATCCCAGATTACGTTTACGTTTACGTTTACGTTTACCTTCACCAGGCTGAGCAGCACCAACTCTCTGGAGAGACACAAATGGCTGGCCCTGGCCATCCAGAAAAGTGAAAGGTTAAGTGAAAGTGGAGGCATCGAGTACCCTCCCAAGTGCATCAAAATCTCACAATCAAAAGGTATTTTTCGCCTTTGGATTTTATGGAATTAATGGCCCCATCCACACCCAACCCTTCTATTTTATCTGCCTAATTTAAAGATTCCAGTGTTTTGCTAATGCGTTTCATCCATAAAAGCTTGCCTCCCAACACTGCTATTCTCCAAAGTATCTCATGATTTCAATTGCGTTTTGGTAGGATTAGTCCAACATTTTTTTTTATTATAATTAGGACTCTGAACCTAACATTGACAGTGATTTTATTTTTTTATAATCGATTATAATATCAATATTTTTTAATAATATTATTTTTTAATCAAAAATATTATATTGTGAAAAAAAACAAAGATTTACATTATCAATTATGAATTAAGTAATTGGTTAATACGACGCGAAGCAATGTCCCCATCAAAACCCAGAACGAGTGCATGTGGCTCCAAACACAATGTCAATTTCACAGTATAAAACCTTTTTTTTTATCAAATTTATTCACTATTCTTTATTATTATATTATTAATTTGCATTAATAGCCATGTGGAAATGTCTTTGAGGATCAATCATTTTATATTCAATAATTGCTTTTGGGAACAATGTTAACTGATTAATTCAGTCAGTATAATTTTTTAAGTCACCAAACTAAAAATTGAAAAATCAATATCAAAATTAATAATCAAATTTCATTATATTGTTGGATTTTTTTTTTAATTATAATAAAACTATGCTTAGATATTTTGGAGTTAGATTTTTTTTTTCAACAGCTCAATCTAATTATTGATGTATAAATATTTATTTTTTTTATAAATATTTTATACTTTAATCTCTTAAAAAGTGAAAGAATTTCCTAAATATAATTATTGTGTGTATGATGAGATCCATATGAAATTTATCATAATTAATAATTATAATATAGTCTTTGTACATATAATAATTATATTATATATATATAATTTTAATTTTAATTTTTTTATTGTGTTCTTATTAAGGTAAAATCGTAATTTTAATTATTTTTCTTTTCTATGCCTCCTCTTTTCAATTAAAGAAAAATAAATTTATTTTGCTTTTACTTTTTTTTTCCACTTATCCAAACACAAGGAGAAAAATAAAGAAAACAAAATAAATAAAAATTTTCTTTATGTTGTTTTCCTTCCTCTTCCATAAAATTATCAAAAGGGTGAAATATTCATTATATGAATCTATTTATATAAAATATTAGTTAAACATGTTAGAATATTATATTTTAAAAAGAAAATTTAAATAATTTTATAAGATTATTAAATTTTAAAATACAGGTTTTAACAAAAAAAAATATATTTTAATATAATTATTAATTGTATATATAAATTAAATGAATTCTTAGATAATGACAATCAGACTAAAGACAAATGTGAATAATTTAAAATTAATTTTAAATTTAAAATAAATTTAAATATATTAATTAAAATAAAATTCCGATTAAAATAGAATGATTGCCTGCTTGTTATCAATCTGATTACATCCTTCTACCTATTTATTTCAAAGTTTATCAAAACATTTTTCTTAATTATTTGGTGTCAAAAATATTAATTACTTTTATAATAACAGTTGAAATTATATGGATACTTATAAAATTATTTTGATGCTTATACATATCATATTACCAATAATATATATTGTTATAAATATAAAAAAATATTTAATTTAATTTATAAGTCAATTAAATTTATTTATAAATAAAAAGTAATAGATAAGTTAATATTTGATTTAATTTATTAATTAAAAAATTATTTAAAATAAATAAAAAGTTATAAATAAAAAATTTATTTATTTTAAAATTATTCTTTAATTAAGTAAAATATTATATAATAATAATTTTTAAAAATTATTATTATTATTTTATTTTAATAATTATAATACTTAATTATATATATCTTTTCATAATTTTAACTTTTAAACACCTTTTAATTAAATTTATAAATTATTTAAAAGTTATGTTTAAATAATTTATCCCATCTAAAATGTATTTATTTAGTTTAAATTATTTTAAAAAATTTTAATGATTATAAAATTAATTTTCTTCTTTATTAGCTTATTAATTTTTAATTAATAAAAATAAAAAATACTTTTAATTTAATATAAAAAATAAAAATCAATTCATAATTAGATTTGAGGTACAGTGAAAGTGGGCCACGGAAATCGCGGGGCCCATGTGAGGGACATGGACGTACCACATGCCAAATTTTAATCTCGTGGAAAATAGCAGAGAGTGGCGTCAAAATCTATTCACTAATCATTACATCTTCCACTAACCCCACATTGTTTAATCTTTTTAATCTTTCATTGCCTCCTATCTTACCACCTCACTGTTTGGTCAAACTGCAACTCTGCCTTCTCTTGCTGGGAGCCATCACCCACCCGTTTCAACTCGACAGCCACTGCGTTTTGCAAGCATTATGTTTACCATCACCACCACCACTTGGATTTGTCTCCAGGTGAAGCCTCTTTTATCTAGTGGTGAATTGGATTTGGGATTAGGACCGCCGATAATGGGCCACACTGAGCCATAAAAAGGGTATATGTTCCTACGAGCCGGCGGCAAGTGGGGATTTGATTACGCGCGTGTTTCTTTTTCAAGCGTGCGAGAAATCTTTCAGCTGGGGCCATCATGGCTCGGCTCGAGCCAAATCTATTAAAAAAAAAGGAAACGTGTCCGTCTGCGCTGATCTCACAATAGTGAAAATGAAAATGATAAATAATAATAATGGGCCTCCATTTTCACATGTCTGTTGGGTCGGGCGGCCCGTGATTGAGAAATCCTATCGCATCTTTAAAACAGTGATGGTCACGGCCACTCGCTCATGTAAATGGTGGATTGAAAATGGGCTACTTTGAGGAGAGTGTGAAGCACGTGAGATTAGACATGCGTGGAAATAGAATCTACGTATTGATTGGGGGACAGTTTGATGGAGCCTCGATGAATTAAAATTTTTAGTGAGAGAAATGGACAATTTTTCATCAATAGTATTAAAAAAATTAAAAATTGAGAGAGGGAATTAATTGGGAACTTAAATTCATGGAATTATTGACTGGGATTTGGATCTGAGCTTCTTGCAGCCCCTTTCTCTTGAAGAATACGAATATTTTATTAAATATATTAATTAATAAAAATTAATTTAAATATTAGGTAAATTTAGAAAAAAATTTTATAAAATAAAGTTAAAATTTAAAAATTTTTAATAAAAAATTAAAATTAAAATATTAGAAGTGAAATACTATAAAATTCATACTTTCAAAATTACACGCCAAAATTTTTGAGTGAGACTAACCAAAAGCTCTCCCCACCTAAACATTATCAACGGAAAAGAAAAGGTAAAATTGAATTAAAATAGAAGCCGTTGCGGGAGTTTTCTTGGGCTATAAAAAGGAAGGTCCATGGTTAGTTTGATGAGTTCTAGTGATGAGAACGAAGTCTCTGTCTCTTAGATCTCTAAGTTCTCTTTTTCGAAGTTGCAAGTAACAGAGCAAAAACGAAAGACCCAAAGGGAATCGAATCGGAAGTGGAATACAGAGAGCTTGGGTTTGGTCTTTCCCTTTCAACTCCCACTTTAAAAAGACGATAGTGAAAGCGAGGAATTTCAAAGCCAAAGATAATACAAACCAAAGCAAATATAGTATTATACGCAAACACTATTGCATATTAATAGCAGCAGCAGTAGTGGTCTCTCTCTTTCTATATGGTTTGTTTTTAAGTAGTAGTATTACTTGTTAAGTAGCTGAATAGCAGTGAAAAAAGGGTCTTTTTCTTTTCCTTCAAACATCTATTCAGTCCATTGAAACGCCCAGATTTTTAGCTTCTCTCTTTTCCTGCTTTTGAGGTCTCGCCGTCTTTGGGCTTAGGAACTGCCTTTTGTCTATAGAGATTGGTGGCGCATTAAAGAGAAGCTTTTACTAAAGAGATCCGTAGCTCAAAGATTTCTTCTCTTCTTCTTCTTTTTATTATTATTATTTTTCATTTTTTGTTCGCTGCTGTTTGAAGACATTTATGGCTATATCTCTGCAGAATCTTGGAATTGAGAATTCTTAAACACACACTCTCTCTCTCTATATATATCGCCTCTGCTTTCCCTCCTAACTATATCTAATTGATAGCCAGCTTACCTGTTTTCCGTTCTGAAGAAAAGGAAATAAATTAAGTCAAGCAAAAGTCAGGCTTTGAAAACTTCGTCATTTTGGGTCATAGAGAAGGATCTGCGATCGGTTTCTTGATCAATCTTTTTACGCGAAAGAGACCTCTCAGAACGAGGTTGGTTTTATAGTGGTGTATTGGGTTTCTCTTCTTTAGTCTGGTTCGTGAAAACATATTGAAACTCTGCTCTTTTTGTTTTCAACATTATTTTCTGTTTTTCTTTTTGGCTTTTCTTTGAATTTTGTGGAAGTTAACTACTATTTATAAAGTTTACAAGGGGATTCCGGTGATTTGCTTGGATCTTTGTGTGGGGGCTCTTACATATATATTGGCTTTCGTTTTCTGGGGCTTCGTTTAGATTATAGTTTTTGTCTCATTTACTGTCTTGTATATGTTTCAGATCTACCAGGATTTAGTAGTTGCCTTTAGAGCAAAACGAAGACAATGTTGCCTCAGAAGCAAGCAGAAGAAGCAATAGTCTCCAACTTCAGCGAGACAGAGCATGAGGGCAAAGAGGAAGAGAAAGAAGAAGAAAACTCCATGTTTAGCGTTAAGAATTTTCTCTGGCACGGTGGCTCTGCCTGGGATGCTTGGTTCAGTTGTGCTTCCAATCAAGTACATACAACAATTACCCATTTTTAACAAAAGGGGGAAAAAATTCCTTTTCTTGTTTTCTTTAGAAAGAGGGACCAATTCTGGTGATTTGTGTTGCAGGTAGCGCAAGTACTATTGACACTGCCTTACTCCTTCTCTCAACTGGGTATGCTGTCAGGGATTTTGTTTCAAATATTCTATGGGCTTGTAGGAAGCTGGACTGCTTATCTTATCAGTGTGCTGTACATAGAGTACAGAAGCCGAAAGGAGAAAGAGAACGTGAGCTTCAAGAACCATGTTATACAGGTTCGTTCTTGCTTCTAAAAACTACTCTCAAGTCTCAAGTCCCACCAATCTTCCAGGCTATAAACTACCTAATTCTCCACTATACTAAAAAAGCACACTATTTATGGATTACAGTGGTTTGAAGTGCTTGATGGGTTACTGGGTCCGTACTGGAAGGCAGTAGGACTTGCGTTCAATTGTACTTTCCTTCTCTTTGGATCTGTCATTCAACTTATTGCTTGTGCAAGGTAAGACCATTTTTCATTTTCTATTCTTTAATTAGTAAAAATCTGATCTAGGTTTTGTTCCATTGATTTTAAACTGTTGTTTCATTGACGATAACACAGTAACATATACTACATCAACGACCATTTGGACAAGAGGACATGGACATACATTTTTGGAGCTTGCTGTGCTACTACAGTTTTCATACCCTCTTTTCACAACTACCGGATTTGGGCTTTTCTTGGCCTTGGTATGACCACGTACACTGCCTGGTACCTAGCCATAGCAGCACTTGTTCATGGCCAGGTAATAATCCCCAAATTAACACTTTTACCCGGTTACCTCCATGTTTAATTGTGGTATTTACTAGTTACACTTGTGTCGATTTTTTATCTGCAGGTCGAAGGAGTAACGCACACTGGTCCCAAAAAGCTAGTGCTTTACTTCACCGGAGCAACCAACATCCTGTATACGTTTGGTGGACACGCTGTTACAGTGTAAGCTTTTACTTTTTAATCCACTTAGTATTATTTTCTCTCTTCTTTTCACTTGTTTCTACACGGCTTCTGTTTGCAGCTTTTGCCATCTCCTCGGGTTCGAGACCCACAGACAAAATCATGGAAGATTATTTATTTAGGTCTAGGATAATTGAACAGTGAATGACCCTGCCTTCTTCCCTGTGTTCCAGCTTGCTCCTAAACTATAATCTATTCTCCTTTGTCTTTGCACTGTTGCATGATTATTATTGATTCCTAATCATGGACTCAATAGCGATGATGTAGTAGTTAGCTTAACTAGGGAGAATCCAATGGCATAAAGGTCAATTTAGTCATTTAATCAATGCAACTTTTACCCGTTAGTCTGAATAATTGGTGTAAATTTTGTTACAGGGAAATCATGCACGCTATGTGGAAGCCTCAAAAATTCAAGTACATATATTTACTAGCTACACTCTACGTTTTTACACTAACAATTCCGTCTGCCACCGCCGTCTACTGGGCTTTCGGCGATGAACTACTCAATCATTCTAACGCCTTCTCTCTTCTCCCCAAAACTGGATTCCGTGATGCTGCTGTTATCTTAATGCTTATTCACCAGGTCTGATTACTAGATAATTAAACTCTTGATTGTATTAATTTTGAAGTGGAAATCTGACACAAGTAATAAATTGGAATGATGATGCAGTTCATAACATTTGGATTCGCATGTACACCTCTGTACTTTGTGTGGGAGAAGGTGATAGGAATGCATGACACCAAGAGCATATGCCTGAGGGCACTTGCAAGGCTGCCGGTGGTGATACCCATATGGTTTTTGGCCATTATTTTCCCATTTTTTGGACCTATTAACTCTGCAGTTGGTGCACTGCTGGTCAGCTTCACCGTTTACATCGTCCCATCTTTGGCCCACATGCTTACCTACAGAAAAGCCTCTGCTAGACAGGTAAAAACTTATTAAAAAGAAAGAAATGTTGCTTCTTCTTCTGAGGAATATAAAAAAGAACATAGTCGCTCGCTCTTGCTCACTCCCATAGTCGACCCACTAGGGCCACTAACTTTAACTTCTTTATTCATCGAGTGAAAATAATGAAAAAGGTTGTGTTGTAATTATCTTGATATGTTAAGGGTATGTTGGTGATAACAGAGTTAGTGGGCACGCTCCGCGTTTGATGGGAAACCCCACATTCTAGTGGCAGTGTGTCCTAAATCCTAACACTAACAGAGAGCCTGAGCCCGAGTGGGAAGTAGCAAGTATTCAAGATGGGGCATTTAAGGGCTGAGTGGGAGGTGGCAAGTGTACAAGATGGGGCATTTAAGGCTTGGATTTGGAAATATTGAGGGAGTTGGCTTGTCGTTTTCAATTTGTTATATGCTACAGTTGGGAGAGTTGTACCCTGTCTTTGAATGAGCTGGCTATCTTCCTTCTTCTCTTTCCAAAATCATCCAAAACAAGAGTTAGATAGCTACTAATTAGTCACCACATATATAGATCCTGTCGAGAAATTCTTCAACCTAGTTCAGATTCAGTTGGCTCAATTATTTTTTTTTTATTGTTTTCTTGCAGAACGCAGCAGAAAAGCCTCCGTCCTTTTTACCAAGCTGGACTGCCATGTATGTTGTAAACACCTTTGTGGTGGTGTGGGTTTTGGTTGTTGGTTTTGGGTTCGGTGGATGGGCCAGCATGACCAACTTTGTCAAGCAAGTTGACACATTTGGGCTCTTCGCCAAATGCTACCAATGCAAGCCCCCAGTACCTCCACCAGCAGTAGCAGCACCGCCAACTTCTAATACTACCCATCATCCATGAGATCGACAAGCTTCAAATTGAAATTAATCTCTTTCTTTCATATTTTGTATCATACATGGGGAAGTAGTAGCAATACTCTCCCTTCCATGTCAAGTGTGCTGGATTTTCCTTCTTTCTTTTTCTTTTCCATTTATTTTTTCTCCCCATCTTCCTTAAATTAGTTGATAAAATAGTGTGTTGATTTGTGATGATTCCTTTGCTATCAAAGCATAGGCTAATTAAATCAGAAGTATAATATAATATATAAATATTTAATCTTCTTCTCTCTTTGCTGCTCTTAAGTAATGATAGCTTGCAGTGGCGTTATTGCAGGCATGTTTCCAAAGCACATAAGACCTTAAAATAATGGGTATGGGAATAGGGGTGTCTCCCTCTCTACCCCATATTTATTTAAAGGTAAAGTCATATTAACGTGGGTTGGTCTTATAAAGGCCATGTGTGGACGTGGCTTAGTGGCCTTTTGACCTTAGATTCTGTTTTCGCCCTAGCGTGCTGTGGGCCTGTGTCTACATTCACACGGGCTGCCCGTTGGCTCATCTGTTTGTCACGTGCCTCTCTTCGCCCCTAAACATTCTCTGATCTTCTCCTCGACTCACATGGGAACTCAAATTAATTCATGAACCTTGTTCACATTTGTTCAATTAGTCTTCTTAATTAATCAATTCTGTAATCGAATTTCCATTACTTTACAAGATCTTTGACCCACTTTCAGTTTCTTTTTTTTTTTTTTTCCTCTCTTGCACATGCAGCCTATATTGGGTGTCCTTTAAATCCTCTAATTTTTATGCAGAAAGTGGGTAAATGTCCCATTTGATGGTTGCCCACTCATTGGGTAATCAAAGCTTTATTAGAGCTTGCCTTATTTTCTATTTTTTATAAAAAAAAAGAACAATTATGATATAATTAAATAACAATGTCTTAATTTATTAATAAATATAAATTTACTTATTATTAAATTAAAGGTTTTGCTTTCATTTCAAAATTCAAAAAATAACTTGAAAAAAAAAAGGGAATATAGATACAATCGCATGGTGAACACCAATGCTTTTCATAGCTAGTTGGTTGTCAAGCTTTCACATTGCTTATAGGCCATATAAAGATGAAAATGCGATATTAAATTGTTTGGTTTGTCTTGAATCTATAAATTCATATATTTACATTTTAAATTTATAATAAATTAAATGCAATTTTTTTTTTATCGTGAATTAGATCAAATTACACATCTATGGATTAAGTTATAATATAATGATAGAGATGGTAGTGATAGTGGTAATGGTATTTAGGTGGTGGTGGTAGCAACAATAGTGATTAAGTTATAATAACAAGGTAAGGTAGTGATGATAATGATAGAAATGATAATGGCTAAATGATACCACAAGGATGGTCAAATAGTGACTATGGTTATGATAATAGTAATAATAATAATAGTGGTGGCCACGATAATTTTAAAAATAAATAAAAAAATATTAAAACAAGTAATATTGATTATATATTTTTTTTATATGTAAAAATTATTACGTTACTTTAAATATAATTGATTACATAATGTAATTATTATTTCGTTACATCAATTTTTTTGTGTTACCAAATATCGTAATCAAATATGTAATTACGATTTTATTATAATTTTAATTATATTATATCTAAATATTAATTTAAAATATAAGGAGCGAGGATGTCTCAAGTTCGAATATCTCTATTTATCTCTTTTAAAATTATTTATCTTTTTAGTGGAGAAAGGATAGAGCTATTTTTTATTATATAGCCCATTTAACTATGTCGACGCCTCCATTAAAAAAAAAAAAATTGCATTTGACTTGATTGGAGCCGTCACTTTATATCTGAAAGCATTAAAGGATCTGTTTGGTTTACATTAGATATGAATGATTTCTATTCCAAATTTATTATTAAATAAAACTTAATGATAATTCCCATGATAAATCCAAGTTATCCAAATATAAATTATTATCATAAAATTTATTATTTTAATATAAGAAATTAAAAACGATGATAACTTCTGATCTCTTCAAAAAATTTTGATGAAATAAAAAAAAAATCATAATTTTTTATTTTTATTTTTATTAGGACTCGAGAGTTGATGAGAAGCTATCTTCCTCGATAAGATGGCTTGAATGAATTGATATAAAAAAGGGAGATTTGATTGTTCCCAAAGATTCTTACAATTACCGTTATAGGAAGTTGCATCTGCATCGAATCTCAATATCCAACTACAATAGACACCAACTTGATTCGTAGATACCCAAAAACACTTAATTGTTTTCTTACAAGAACATGCATAACCATAACCATAAGCAAAAGCATGTGCAAATATGCATCTTGAAATCATAAATACTCTCATGTTACTTGTAATTATGTTTATGATCTAATTCTTGGAACTTCAGTTGTTTCAATGGCTTGTAGCCCTAATGGACTACAATCTTTTTATTTAAATTAATTAAAATTTGAATATTATAAGGAAAATTTTTTGATATTTGTGTGTTTTTTTTTTATTTAGAAATAATAAAAAAATCAACTTGATTAAAAATTTCATCAAATAAATCAAATTGTATTTGTGTATATAGATTACATATGATTGCGGGCCGATTTGGGATTAGAACTAAATCAATCTAATTTAAAATTAAAATTAAATGAAATTAAATTAATTAAAATTAATATTCAATCGAACTAATTTGTTGATTTGATTTTGAGTCAAAATAAACTATTTAAAAAAATAAATAATTAAAAAACCTTCAACTATTTAATTTAATTAAAGCCAAAATCGAAGTAGAATCAAAACTAAACTAAAATTAAAAGGAATCTTAATAACTATTTCTAATTTCCCAAGACCTTAAACTGAAAAAACTTAATTCAGATTTCTGAACCGGACCAAAACTGGCCCCTTTCTAGGTCTAATGTAGATGCCCATGATGAAGAAGCCACATTGAATTCAAAACCAAATGAGAACTTCCTATTCCAAGCCCATTATAGCTGATTAAAGTGTTTAGTGGAGAGCATATTGCAGTATTACGCATGTTGGGCCCAACTAAGAAATAGAAGAAGATCAAATTGAACAACTTCAAGTAGGAGGGACCCTTTTTGATTCCCCAATAGGCCCACACTCAACGCAATATATTTTGAACACTTAATTTTTATTATCCTCTACTCTACCAATTAGACTCTTGAATATTTAAGCCCTTTTTGATAATAGTTTTAAAATAATATTTAATTTTTTTATTATTTTTTTTTTATTTATACTGTTTGAAGACACAATATTTATATTAATATTTAGAGATTGAGAGAGTAGTTCATGAAAAACTACCTTTCTAATTTTTAGAGGTTAAGGGAGCGTTTTAACTAAAATCAATAAGATTATATCACTATTTTTATATATCACTATTTTTATAATTAATAGTTAATAACTATTTTTACCGAGTAGTTTTAATAGCTGTATAAGCAATTAACTACTTACAACTAATAAAATAACTAACAGTTATTAAAATTGCTAATATTATCATGGCTTTAGTATCCTATTAGTTGTGTTCTTCAAACACTATTAAAACTATACCTCAAGTCAGATTCTTTTTTTTTTTTCAATTTTTTATAGTATCATTTTATTTTATTTACATTTTTTAAATATTTCAAGTAGATATAGGTTTAAACTCATAATAACTTGTTTGAATTAGCACAGGCATATGTGGGGTGAAAAAATTTTATCTTGCTCAATTAATAAGAAAAATATTATAAAATAATAAACTATCTATTGAAAGGAAAAAATAATACACGTAAATTTTTAATATATAATAAAATAATAATGTAGAAGAGAAAATAATTTCATAAAATAATAAATTAATATTATAATTTTAAATTTACAATTATCCTCAATATAAAAATATTATAGTAAAAAATTTCAAAAAAATTAACAAATTCTCATCATAATATTATAATTCACCTTACAATTTAACACCATTATTTATATGACCATTAGTGTTATCGTCACCTATTAACATCATTGTAAATAATTTTAGCTTGTGTTCAAAAAAAATGGATGATGGACTTTCTATTAATGCTTAACTTTTGTAATATTATATCTATGAAAATAATTATAAAAACATAATACGTATATTAAATTTTTAACCACAATTAAAATTTTAAATATATTACTTAATTATATATAAAAATAAATAAATTTTAATAATAAAGAAAATTTACGATTTTTTAGTAAATCAAAACTATTAAAATGATGATTGCATATTAAGAGGAGTTCTCTTTTTTTTATCTATGCTATCTGATAGAATTTAAATATAAAATATTTTTATGTATATCTCAAACCATTATATATTATTTAAATGATTAAAAATAAATTTTTACATATGAACTTATAATTGCAAAATATCTAAGTTTGAACTCTTTAAATTTATTAATTCAAAATATAAAACTAACTCTATTTTTTTTAACTTTAATGAAATAAATTTATTAATATATATATTAATTTTTTTTTTTATAAATTTACCCACTCAACCTAATGTAAATCCATCCATATAAGTATATGACCCAGTGCACAAATAAAATAAATCAATTAAATTTGAGATTTCATAGTTTTAGAGACAATTTTAATATTGGTAAGTTAAAGATCATTAGTTAATATTCAATATTCTTTATTGGAAAATATGTATATATAATAATTTGATTAATGAATTTAATTAACATGAGAAATTGCTAATAGTAAATTGTTAATTGGATCCTATATAAACCAACAAAAGGGTTTTCTCTGGGTTTGATTCATTGTAAATTGGGCTTTTGTTCATTCGCCCACGATCCACTGGATCAAAAATTTCATGTTGTAGCTTCATGTGCCGTCGGGGATTAGAGTCCCAACCAAACGATCTCCAAGGACCTTATCGGCTTATCCCCAAGAAGAAGCTGAAGCTCAGCCATGGCGTCGCTGATAGCAGGGGCACTGCCAATGACACCCCAATCCCTCAAACTTAATTCTAGCTTCTCGTCTTCTCAATCTGAAGCCCTGGGCATTTCTCTCTCTTATTCAACTACTTCCCTTTCACTTTCTGCCTCCACTTCCTCTCCACCAATCCCATTTGGTGACTAACGCTCAATCTCTCTCTCGATCTCGCTTTAAATTTCATTCAATAAAGTTGTTTATTTAGTTCTCATTTCATGTTCTGGGTGCTGCTGTACAGTGTATTGTGGCAGAGGCGACAAGAAGACCGCGAAAGGGAAGCGATTCAATCACTCATTTGGCAATGTGGGTATATTGTTTTTTGGGGCTAAGATGATTACGCTTTTGCAAATTCTTGTTAATCCTCCAATTAAGCATAGAATTAATGTCTTCGAAGCTCATGATTGTGTTGGCGAATGTTATTTTCCAATAGGCGAGGCCACGGAACAAGAAGAAAGGTAGAGGACCACCCAGGATACCAGTTCCTTCTTCTCCACCGCAAAAATATAGCTTTGAAGATGATGCGGTTGTCAAGATTGAAATCGACGAGTCTCTGAGTTAAATTTCTGAATTTGATTTTCCTTTTATGATTATGTATTAATGGTATGTGTTAAGTTGTTCTATTTCTTATTCTAGGAATTTCCATTAATTGCCTTGTATGTTTATGGACTGTATCATAAATCTTATGTGTTTTGCATTTGAATGCTTTTCATCCAAAGCTTCTCTCTTGAGAGTGAATACCAAAATAGAAATTTCAACTGGTTACTGTGTTGGCCAGCTTTACAAGTTTTGGACCTGAGATGTCTGGTGGAATTGAATGGCCAAAACAGGATACACAGGGCGAATCCAATCTCGTTGGAGATTAAGAATGAGTTGTATGTGTTGGCCAACCATACACTGGTCTGAGACCCATGACACTTCCATCTTCGATAAACATAACGAAGGCATGAACATCAATGATGGGCTCTATTTAAGCAAGGTTAAAATATAAGACTTAAAATTTTATTGTTACAGGAGCTCATTATAGGTAGATGTTTATTATGAGTAAATTTTCTATTTGAATGAAAATTATATGAAATAATTTTCTCTATTTTTATTGCGTAAAGTATTACAATATACTAATACAAGTTGATGCTAAATAGGAGAATAGAACCATGTATAAACCAAAGAAAAATAGTAGAAAAAAAATAAATCTGCATTCTTTGGCAATATTTCGGTAACACAAAGGAGAGATAAATAGTCTTTTTAGTGGTTCTATATTGGTATTTTTTCTTAGTGTGATTTTGGTTTTATCAATGTGCTTTCCTCAGGTGCTTTATTCTTTATAATTTCTTTGAGAATTATCTGCAATTCATATACATTTAAACTGTGAATTTTATGTTTAATTCGTGGATAATACGTGATTCCATATGAACTAGTGATAGAAGGTTGGTTATAGGTTAATATGCTTGATTTAATATGGTTAGGGCCATATTAATTTTTCTAACATTGGTATTAGTGCTATTTTCTTGTTTTCCTAGTCTAAATATGCTAAGTGATATGTTAAACATATGCTAGGGTGATTAGAATTAAATCTAGAATTTAATTTTGCAAATTTAAATTTATTGAAACATATCCAATATGCTTACTTTGAGCAATTATATTTGTTTTTATCCATTATGCATAATTTTTATACCATTGTAAAATAGACATGATAAACTTTTCATAGGAATATTATTTGTATTTTTTTTTCTTTGATAAAAGATGAGAGAGTTAGGTTTGTTCAAAGTTATCAAAAAGTTGTTCTAAAGGTTGAAGGAGACATTTTCTAGTGAGTTTTCAGTCACAGTGATGACATGTGTACCCAAAACCTTAAAATAGAGTCCTTATTTATTTTAAAAAATACCCAACTTAAACAAGTCGGAAATATCATATTTTTTATTACTTATTTAATAAAAAAATAGAAAAATATAAAATAGATATTTTTTTGGAAAAATAGTTTTCTAGGGTGATTAGAATTAAATCTAGAATTTAATTTTGCAAATTTGAACTTATTGAAACATATTCAGTATGCTATTCAATATGCTTACTTTGAGCAATTATATCTGTTTTTGTCTATTATGCATGATTTTATACCATTGTAAAATAGACATGATAAACTTTTCATAGGAATATTATTTGTATTTTTTTTTTTAGATAAAAAATGAGAGAGTTAGATTTGTTCAAAATTATCAAAAAGTTGCCCTAAAGGTTGAAAGATACCCTTTCTCACTAAAAGAAATTAAAAATATAGCGACGAAAATTACCGATTAAATTTGCTTATATTTCGTAAGTAATTAAGATTACCAACGAATTACAGACTAAATTTTTTTGTTCACAAATTCATGCGTAGGTGATTTTCACCGACGAAATAGCGTTCGTAGGTAATTTTACTGACGAATAATTTCATAGTGAAATTAATATTTTTTCGTAGGTAATTTCATGGGAGGGTCGTAGGCTAAAAATGAATCACCGATCATTTAACGATTAAAATTTTTGTCGCTAATTACCGACAAAAAAGATATGATAGGTAAAATAGATTTAGCGACTAATAATTACCAACCAATTTTTTGGTCGGTAATAATTTTTAATAATTTTTAAAAAATTTTACCTATCACTTTATTTCGTAGGTAAATTTTTTAATGATTTTTAAAAATATTTACCTACTACTTTTTTTGGTAGTTAAGTTTTTAATATTTTTTAAAAAATATTTACCTATCAAATAGTTTTGATTGGTAATTTTTTATTAATAATTTTAATAATTTTTAACTACCATTTTGTTTCGTCAGTAAAATTTTTTAAATTTTTTTAAATAATTTTACGAGTTAAATTTTAATTATTAATGGCTTAAAAATCAATAATGCATAACAAATGCAAATAATAATAATAATAAAATCCAATAATATTATTAATAATAATACTCCATACATGTTATAAAATAAATATAAACTAGGATTATAAAAATATTAAAGTTTAATAAGTTAAAGTTAAGATACAAAACCATCAATCCTGATCAAGTGGAAGTGGAGGCGAAGTTGGAGGTAGAGGTATTAGTAAGCCTCTTACTAATCTCATCATCTTCTCCAACATTGATTGTCTCATGTCTTCCAAACGCGTCTCAAATTGCTCCGTGATAGCTTGCTTCTTTGCTTGCCTTTGTTGCCTCTCTTCTTCAAGTTGTTCTGTAATAGCTTGTTTCTTTGCTTGTCTCGGTTGCCTCTCTTCTTCAAATTGCTTCTTCAAATTTGTACTTCTTATTGTAAGATAGCAGATTGAGGATCATGTGATGAGGACCCCCTAGAAAAAGATACTCGACATGAAGGATAAATGACAAATGATTCTGATCCAAGCTTATACACCATTCATCTCTTATGGCCAGCCTCAACAACATCCAAATAAATTTGATTCTCATCAATGGCATTAGGTGTAGTTTGTTGGAGCTCTTCCCTTCTAGCTACTATCGCTTCCTATATGTAAGAAATAGAAAAATTTGTATTAATCCATGATATGATACAATAAAGAAAATAATTTATTTGAAATAAATAGTTAAGTACCTACATTTATTCGCCTAGACTTTTCGTCCACAGATCTTTCTTTGTCATGATTGCGAGTATGAGTTTGAATAAACAACTCATACCAATTGGGCCTTCGACCCAAATCTTTCTCCTGCAATATATAAATAAATAGTTATCAGGAATAAACTATAATAAATTTAAGGAATCTATTTCCCTAAAAAAAAGGGATAGAGTTTTACCTATATTTTTGACATTTTGTCTTGTCAAAAATCAACAAATATATAATAACTCAATCTCAGATTAATCCAAACAATTATTCAGTGACAATTCCATCAACAATAATCATATTTGCTTATTATATAATAATTAATGAACAAAATATGTATATAGGAAAATAAATTTAAATTTAGATGAAAATTAAATATCTAACATCTATTTATGAAAAACTCACCATTCTATCCGACCATTCTTGAAATGATATAGATCCACCTGTGTCGGTGGACGACCCTAGACTATCTAGGGCACCACAATGGTTTCTCGAATTAGTCTTAGATCTTCAAATGATAGAGGGTCTTCCCAATGCTGCTCAAATTGAGCCCATGCTTCTTCACTAACATATTGGGGCCTTTTTCTCTTCTCCTTGAAATCAGATATCATGTCGTACTATTCAGCAACTTTACTTGCCATCAAACCTTTACCCCTGGTTCCTCAGTAGTAGTCCAGTAATATTTTTCTGCAATATGTAATAGTACATATTTTTAGTGATTTCTATATTTTAGAATATCAAAAATAATAATTAAAAAAAATGAAATAGATGTTACCTTAAATTCGTCCCAGTAAAAGCCCTTAGTTTCTTTTGGAACAGTCTTCCACATGACACCTGCAGGATGTATCCGTTGCTTAAAGGAATTCAAGATCACTCGAGTTGCTGCAGATCCGACAAAAAACCTACACATGAAAATAAGATATGGAGAGTTAACACGTGTATCAATTTCATTTATAAACCAAGTAGAATTTAGTTGTTTAACTCACTTGTTTCCTTCTTGAATTCGAAGGCGGATTTGCCCTGCTAAATCAATTTCTAATTCTGGTTTAGGGTGAGAACCCTGTGAACTATCAGGTAAAGGCTCTTGGTTATTTGTAGGTGTATCCTCTTGGCCAACCCCAGGTGTGTTAGCTTGGACTGACGATTGTGAATGAGGTGTCAAAGGTTCAGCTTCCTCATTAGTAAATGGTGTTTGGGAAACACTAATAGTATGTCTGCCCCACACCATATCTATACAACGCATAAACATGAGAATAATGTTAATTTGAAAGAATAAAAAAAAAAAACTCTTTTCCACCAAAAATTAGGTAGAGTCTCCCTTCAAATTTGAATTTCTCCAAATTTCAACAACACAACCTGCAATAAAAACATTGGCATATTGGCCTGCACAATTATTATATGCATCTCCTTTATGACAAATTCACTGTTCATAAGAAATAAAACAATAACATAATTAAGAATACTACAATACACAAATTAGTAAATCAAAGTGCATTACCCAAATAGTATGACAAAATATTAACTACATCAACAATTTATCTATATAGTACAATACAATTTATTCACTATCACTATCATCGTCATAAACATGAATTTCATTTTCATCTTCTTCTTCACTTTTTGATGATGAAAGTAAAACTTCTTCGTTTGGTTGTTCCTCTTCTTCAATAGATGCAAGCTCTAGTGGTTCACCGCTTGGATCATCTAGGGGTCCAATATGTTCATTTGCAATTTCTGTATCAATTTGTAACACTTGTACTGCCTCATTTTGGAATGCTTAGTTAGGTATTGGCTCTATTACATTTATCTGAGGCATGACAATAATGGCCCTAGGCTTCACTTTACACACTGCATACCAGTCGGCCTTGTCTTGCCTCAAGCATAGATAAGGGATGTAAACCACTTGTTCAGCTTGTAAAGCAAGTATGAATGGTTCATATTTATTCAATCTTTTTCTGTGATTGATGTCCACTAAGTTATAGTGTTTGTGGACCTTAATACCCACATTTGGAGTTATATCAAACCATTCACACTTGAAGAGAACAACTCTCTTTATTGGTAATGCAGGGTACTCTAGTTGAATTACCTCTTTCAATGCACCGTAGTAATCCTCAGTGGCATCACCATATGTTGATCCCCTAATGCAAACTCCACTATTCATCATGGATTGATTAACACCATGATTGATTGTGTGAAATCTATATCCATTTATGAAATATATAGGATATGATATCACCCTTTTGAATGGTCCCTGTGCTAAATCTTTAATGAATTTATTGTCAATGTTTGCACTCCTTGCCTGATAAGTTAAAGAGAATTAAATCCTTATTATCACAAATAATGTTACTAATTATATTTAGATAATGGAATGGTTTATATAAATCTAGATTTACATAAGATTTGAACCAATTTGAAAATCTTTTTTCTATTAATTCATTAACTTCTGCATCACTGATATTACGTGATGTCTGTTGCAGTTCAGTCTGAAACATCCTACACATAAATAAATTGGGCGATTGTTAGTGGAAAAGGCAAATTCACAAATGACTTTCGAGAGATTTAACTTATATTTAGGGTTTTTATAAACTTACTTCAAATATATGTTAATTTTAGGGCAATTTAGAAGGACGTATATATGGGCAGCCTTATATTCATCATCTCCTAACCATCTTGTTTTAGCTCTGCCATACGGTCGACCAGGATACTTGAATATTAATAAATTTCCTTTGATTTCATTATTGTCCTCACCATCATCATTACGGGGAACTTGTCGATCCCGCGTTATGACATGAGGCTCAAAATAATGTGCACAAAAATTAGATGCTTCTTCAACTAAGTACGCATTACATATTGAACCTTCTACATTTGCTTTGTTTTTTACATTTTTCTTCAGGTGTCTTAGAAATCTGAAAATACAAAACACCATATTCAAATGAGTTAGGGAAAGCTTATGATGACTTTTACAACATAAAAGGAAAATAACGATTCTCTATTACCTCCCAAAAGGATACATCCATCGATATTGTACCGGTCCTGCAATTTTTGCCTCATATGGTAGATGGATGGGAATATGTTCCATTGAGTCAAAGAAGGTAGGAGGAAATATACGCTCTAACTTACAAATAATAATTGGAATTTCTGCTTCCAGACGCTCCATATCTTGCACCTTAATATTTGTAGCAGTAAGATTTTTGAAAAACAAGCTCAACTCAGTCAATGCTTGCCAAACTGTATTTGGAAGGAACTCACGAAATGCAATTGGTAATAATCTCTGCATAAACACATGACAATCATGGCTCTTCATATCGAAAAGCTTATACTTCTGCATGTCAACACACCTTCCCATGTTGGACACATAGCCATTTGGAAACTTAAGGCTTTTCACCCATTCACATAATTTGTGCTTTTGCTGTTTATTAAGAGTATAGCAAGCCTTAGGGTATTTGCCAGTTCGCACATCATTCTCTAACTCTTTTCTATGACATAAATGTGTAATATTTTCTCTTGCTTTTGCATTATCCTTTGTCTTCCCTTCAATATTCATCACTGTGTTAAAAGTATTCTCAAATATATTTTTCTCGATGTGCATGACATCTAAGTTATTTCAAATGAGATTGGAAGACCAATATGGTAAATCCCAAAATATGCTCCTTTTTCGCCAACCAGTGTTTCTGACTATGATAGCATTGACCACTTCACCATCAATATCCGTTATCCTCCTAAGTCGTAAATCTTCTATCTGTAAAAAAGTGTCTTCGCTTCTTAGAATTGGAGGAGACTCATTTGTGCATGATTTTCCTTTAAGGGAATTTACTCTGTTTTATCTAAATGGATGGTTTTGTGGAAGAAACTTACGGTGATTGTCAAACCAACTAATTTTTCCTCCATAACTCAATGAGAATGCATCTAAATAATCCATACAGTATGGACACGCTAATCTCCCAGTAGTGCTCCACCCAGACAACATTGAATGAGCAGGAAAATCACTAATTGTCCACATAAGAGCAGCATACATTTGGAAATTCTACTTCTTAGATACATCATACGTCTGCACCCCCACATGCCATAACTGAGTTAATTCACCAATTAGTGGTTGCAAATAGACATCTAATCGGTGCTTGGGATTTTGTGGCCCAGGTACTATTATCTATAAAAAAAAATATAGCTCCTTCATACACATACCAGGCGGTAAGTTGTATGGGGTAATTATTACTGGCCAACAAGAGTATTACTGTCCTGATTGTCCAAATGGTTGAAATCCATCAGTATACAATCCCAGCCTGACATTTTGAGTTTCAGCTGCAAACATTGGGTGGGTGTGGTTAAAGTGCTTCCATGCCTCAGAATCAGACGGATGACACATGAGTCTCTGAAGCCTTGGTGTCAAAGGAAAATAATACATCCTCTTGCATGCTACATGTGCCTTACTTGATCCCCTTTGAGGCTTGTATCTTGGCTGTCCACAAAATTTGCATTCAGTTAAAATATTATCGTCTCCCTAATATATCATGCAACCAAGCTTGCAATAGTCAATTTTCTCCACAGGTAGACCTAATCCCCATACAAGCTTCTTCGTCTTGTAAAAACTATCAACAAACTTATTTTCATCTGGTAATACTTCCCTCACGAAATTCACAATTTGTTCATAGCATTTCTCAGACAAATGATTTTTCGACTTAATATGCAACATTTGAGCTACGACAGATAATTGTGAATGCCTCTCACAACTAGGCCAAAGTTCCTTTTCAGTTGCTTTTAGCATATCATAAAATTTTTGTGATTCTGGATTCGGTGGTTCTTCCATATTATCATCTTCATTATCTAGTGAAGGAACATCCGCTGCAATGTTTTAAAAATGGGGACCAGCAACACCAAACACCATATTACGGTACGGGTTAGTGTCACCCTGGAAACATTCTTGCCTTGGAACATTGTCCTGAATGGCATACGTTGAAGAACTCAATGATTCACTATGTGCAGTCCATTTTACATAATTAGGTCTAAACCCTTTACTAACAAGATGAAATTTGACATCATCCACAGGTAGGTACTTTCGATTTATGTACTTCGTATACGGACATCTTATTTTACTCTCGTCCATGAATTCCGGCTTACTACAAGCAAAATTGATAAATGCTTCCAACCCACGAAGAAACTCTGGGTTCAATAGTCCATTTGGAAGCTTCCTAGCATACATCCAACTCCTAGGGATATCCATGTTCTAAAAAAATATTTAAAAAAGTTGTTATGCAAACATTTATTATAAGTTTATTCCATGCAATCAAAGCAACAAATTCATGCCATGCTCAAACTGCAAAAGAAAGAACACATAATATGAAAGGAAACATCCCAGGTATTCTAGTCATCACTACCGACAACATTAGGAAACTAAATAATATTAGAACTAATCAATTAGTTAGTTGGCTCTTAACTCTTATAAACCCCTTCAACTTGTTTTTTTTTTTTTTAAATCTGACACTCTTAAAAGAAACATTAGGAGAACTTCACAATAAGTAATTGACAAAAAAAAAAAAAAACTTAGTAATTTGTCCATTTATTACAAAATTAAAAATTAATTATTATAAAAAAAATAATTTTCATTTGAAATAAAAGGAAATGAGAAGCAATGCAATTTGAAATATTCCTTTGATAGTACGCAATGAACTCCGTATTAGTACTTGTTATATTTAGTATAATTTTAAGAGAAAGTATATGCCATTTTCATAATATTCAAGAGTACAGGGTACTGTTAGTACATAATTAAAAAAAAATAAAATTTTTAAGTTGACTCAAAATTAATTTACATGAATTAAAAAAAAAGTATGTAATGTCAAAGGAATTTAAAGATAACAACTAAAAAACAAAACATATATAGCTATCTAATTTAGTAATAAGAGTTATATATGATATAGTTAGAATGTGGCTAATAATTACAAAATTAATAATATTAAAAAAAATGAAAAATAAAATTTCAGAACATGCAACTTCATCAAAACGAAAACAACAAAGAAACAGTACGAATGAGCTTTCTTTGACTATTTCAAATCTATAGCCTACAAGAGACCTCAATTTTGGTAGTGCCTTGATTTCACATTAAATTATGTTTAGACAAAAAAAAAATCCTATAATTAAAGATATGAAGATTATTGAGGCACATTGAACCATAAACTTTATGGGTAATAGGTGGTTAATTTCTTGTTAATTTACTTCTTGGAGATGAATATTCAACCATCATTTCTTTTCTCTTTCTTCAATTTTGTTCCAGAATCAAAGTAACATGCCAGTATAATAATTATAAATGCAAGCTCATGAAAAAAAAAAATAATCAGTTGGAAAGTAAAGTCGTCTTAATCTTTGAAACAAAGGCATCATTCAGTAGAAATGGACTCCATAGAAAGAGGTGAGGGAATTCTGATAAGATAGATTAAATCATTGAAAGTTAAACTGCAGGAGCTAGAAAGTGATTTCCAGGAGCTAACAGATGAAAAATTTGAGCTATTACTCAAGTTTAAGAAAATGAAGAACAGTTCTGCAGAAGGAATTGCTTCTTGTACCTCTTCCAGCTCGGTAACCTTGCAGAGTTAGTCTTTCCCTATCTCTTCATTTCCTCTCTATTTTATAGATTTGGCTTGGTTTGAGTATGAATTTTGGTTGTTTCGTGAAATCCTAGTTCAATAGGACTGCGCTTTGAGTTTTTTTAATTTTGTTTGGAGTGCTAGTTTGGATTGTATGTTTGTATTTTCTTTAAGTGTGGATTGTATGCTTCTTAAAATTTGTTTTTCTATTTTGTTTTTAAATTTATTTGTTGCCAAAATAATGATAGATGATGAAGTGTGCACTGCTTTAGGAATATGTTTTGGATTCTAATACTGCTGCTTTATGAGTTTCAATTTGGCTCTTCTTCTGCTCTCAATTTGGCCTCTCTCTCTCTCTCTCTCTTTGGAATTTGAATTTGCACATTTATGCTCAGATAGCTTCTTAATCTCCTAAACTCATTTATCAAAATTTAGAAAAGCTTTTAGATAATTGAAGTTTGAGTTGGTCAATTGTGTTACAGAGACAATATTAAGTTAAAAAAATGGTGTTTGTGGTGGGTTGCTGCAGGTTGGTTTGCTTACTGAAATTTCGAGGTGAAATTTTTATCTAGTTCTTCTTAATCAGGGGAGCATGGTATGAATCTAGTTTTCAGATCAAAAGTTTGTTGTTTCTGCAAATTGGATTTTATGTTTCAATTTGTAGTATGGAAATTTTATGTGTGTGTCACTTCTTCTATGCTTCTTGAAATGATAGTTGATATTTGTTGCTTCTTATTCGAATCTTGTTGCATTTGAAACTCATTTCAAGTTTTGTATAATATCATGGTATTAGATTGATGCAAATTAAAGAAAAAAAATTCAAGCATTTGTTTTGGTTAGATTTTATTAGTTATACAATAAACTAGGTTTGTCTAATATTGAGCCATCTATTGAAGAGTCTCATTCACACTACACTTGGCATTTTATGAAATTGATTTTTTTTTTCTCCTCCATGGCTCAACACATGTTCACAATGTCCCGGAAATTGATCCTCTTCTATTCATTATTAGGGATTTAGAATTGGATTTTAATTGCTTTTTCTTGTGGTTGTTACAAGTTTGCTGCTGAGGTATTTCATGATTTGCATGGAGAAATAATGGCAACTGCTGCTAGAGGCCATGGCCTAGTGGCTCATGTTCTGTAGCTTGAGGCTCAATTTCCTTTAATTGAGAAGGCATTTCTCTTTGAAAGATCATTCACCATTCTTTACTAATGTAGGTTAGAAAACTGTTGCCTGCATGTCTATTTTTGTATGAAGTGCTGGCTTTCTGTTGCTGGTAAGTTCATAGGGTTAATTAGAGTGAGTGAAGTTTACATAGAGGAAATTTACTAACATTTGTTTGAGCACAAGGGATTTGAACCTCTTTTTTTTTTGTGCTTGTGCTAATTCATCTAGTAATCAACAGTAAACCAGATCCCTCAAAAATTTTTGGTGCCTGAGGATGAACTGTCCAAGGCTATGGAAGCAAAGAATGCTTATAAAGTTCAGGTTAAAAGGTGAGTGGATGAAATGTTCCAAATATGCAACCGGAAGCACACCAAATACAAAAGAAACAATGTCAAATAAAGAAATTCAACTACAATGAACTGCAGAAAAATATGTTAGTCCTCAGTATGCAATAATATGAGGGGGTAAGATGTCAAGACATCCATAATACAGACTGAAGATCAACACCCAATCAGATTCTGTTGCTGAAAAAACTTAAGATGCTCCAAATGTCTAATGATTGAACATGAAAAAAAAAATGCAAGTTACATCAGATAGTCGAAGATAACAAAATTATGCTAGTTTACCAGTGTATAAAGTATATTAAAGGCACAAAATGCCATTTCAAAATCATATTAACGAGCAGAGGAAAGACGCTGCCTATGTAACACCCTAGGCAAATCCCACATCGGCAAAACACGGGAGAGATGCTGGGTTTATAAGTTGGTGGTTCGTAACCCCTAGTGACGCGTTTTAAAACCGTGAGGGCTTCGGCCCAGAGTGGACAATATCACTAGTGGGCTGGGCCATTACATTTGTGGTATCAGAGCCGCTCCGCGTGTAACCTTGAGCGATGGTGGGGCAAACCTCAGCGAGGACGTTGAGTCCCATAAGGGGGGTGGATTGTAACACTCTAGGCAAATCCCACATCGGCAAAACACGGGAGAGATGCTGGGTTTATAAGTTGGTGGTTCATAACCCCTAGTGACGCATTTTAAAATCGTGAGGGCTTCGGCCCAGAGTGGACAATATCACTAGTGGGCCGGGCCATTACATTTGTAACAATGTAACAAATGTGATGGCCCGGCCCACTAACAATGTAACAAATGTAATGGCCCGGCCCACTAACAATATAACAAATGTAATGGCCCGGCCCACTAGTGATATTGTCCGCTTTGGGCCGAAGCCCTCACGATTTTAAAATGCGTCACTAGGGGTTACGAACCACCAACTTATAAACCCAGCATCTCTCCCGTGTTTTGCCGATGTGGGATTTGCCTAGGGTGTTACAATCCACCCCCCTTATGGGACTCAGCGTTCTCGCTGAGGTTTGCCCCATCATCGCTCAAGGTTTCACGCGGAGCAGCTCTGATACCACAAATGTAATGGCCTGGCTCACTAGTGATATTATCCGCTCTGGGCCGAAGCCCTCACGGTTTTAAAACGCGTCACTAGGGGTTACAAACCACCAACTTATAAACCCAGCATCTCTCCCGTGTTTTGTCGATGTGGGATTTGCCTAGGGTGTTACAGCCTACCTTCCAGTAAGTTTGCTAGTGCCTAATTGTGCTAAAGCTCGCTCCACTTCCTTGCTAACCTCAATCAGCCTTTCATGAATTAGATAGTTAGGTGATTTCGAAAGTCCTGTCTTGTACAAATCAAAAACTTCTACCTGTAACATAATATCAAAATCTTAAATTAAACTCAAAACCTTTTTGCTTACATATCTATAAAATTAGAATGTAGATAGAGACATCAATTACCTTATTCCTCTGGTGTAGGAGAAAGAAAATCACAGAAATCTACTATCTTTGTGAAATTGGGAAGAACGTTGTTAAAGCAGGAAAGGAATTTGGGGTGAGAGAGAGAGAGAAAGAGTAAAATTGGGGATGAATGATGAACGAAATTGGGGAGAGAGAGAGAGAGAGAGAGAGAGAGAGAGAGATAATTGCGGAGTGTGAAAATGGAGCAGAATGAAATTGGGGGAGGAGAGGAGGGAATTTCAATTTTTTTTATGGGGAACGAAATTGAAAATGTAAAATTTAGCTACCAAATTTAATTAGGGTCTGTTTGGTTTAACTGTTGATAGCTGTTACTGTTAGCTGATAGCTGGTAGCTGATAGCTGATAATAGCTGATTTATGTTAAGTGTTTGGTAAAACTATATTTAGTTGTTGCTGTTGATATGTGAAATGACTAATAAGGGTATATATCGTATAATTTATTTTATTATTTAAATAAATATAAAATTATAAATTTATTATATTATATTATTTATTTTATTATTAAATTAAATATATAATTATTAAATTAATATATTGTATCATTTATTATATTATTAAAATAAATATATAATTATTAATCTATCGTATAATATTATTTATTTTATTATTAAAATTAAAAAATAATTATTTAAAAAAATTAAATAACTTTAAAAATATAGATAAAATAATAAAGTAATTTTTATTGTTAATAAAAAAATTTATAATTAATTTTAAGTATTTAGATATAAATAAATATTTTATATTTTATGTTATTAATAAAAAAATATTTTAACAAAGTTGAAATACGTTAATTAAAATATTAAAATTATAAATAAAAAAGATAAAAGTATTAATAATATTAATTTTCAAGTTAAATAAAAAAGGATAATATGGTGAAAATAAAAAATAAAACTAAATCAGCTATCAGCTGATGAGAAACAGCTTTAAAAATAGAGCTGATACAAACTGCAGTTGATGGGTACCATATCAGTTGCTCATCAGCTATCAACTTTATTTTTTTAAACTTACTAAACTATCTAGTTCACCTGTTTGGGTGTCTATCAGCTATTAGCTACACTCAACAGGTGAGCTAAACACCCCTTTAGTCGGAGAGAGAGAGAAATAATCGCGGAGTGTGAAAATGAAGCAGAATGAAATTGGGGGAGGGGAGGAGGGAATTTCAATTTTTTTTTACAGGGAACGAGATTGGAAATGTAAAATTTAGCTATCAAATTCAATTAGTCGGTAATTACCAACAACATAATGTAAGTAAATTTTTTTATTCTAAAATTTTATTTTTTAATATCATTTTTTAAAATTTATCTATGAAATCGTATTGTGTCGGTAATTACCTACTACTCATTTTGGTAGGTAATTTCTTTGCTATGTTAAAAATTTTTTTTTCTCTTTAAATTTAGCTACGAAATCATTATTCATCGGTAATTACCAACTACATCTTTTGATAGGTTATTTTTTTATCATTTTAAAATTTTATTTTTCATTTTCTCTTTGAATTTAGCTATGAAATCACAGTTGGTCAGTAATTACCAACAAGTCAATTTTGTCGGTAACTTTTTTATTTTAAAATTTTATTTTTTATTTTCTTTTTAAATTTAGCTACGAAATCCATTTCGTCGGTAATTGCCAACAACACTGTCGTAGGTCAATTTTTCCAATTTAAAATTTTATTTTTTAATTTCCTTTCTAAAATTTAGCTATGAAATCATAGTGTCAGTAATTACGTACTACACTTTTTGGTAGGTAATTTTTTTCCCATGTTAAAATTTTATTTTTTTTATTTCCTCTTTAAATTTAGCCACACAATCATTATTCGTCAGTGATTACCAACTATAATTTTTGGTAGGTAATTTTTTTACCATTTTAAAATTTTATTTTTCATTTTTCTCTTTGAATTTAGCTACGAAATTACAGTTGGTTGGTAATTACCAACAAGTCAATTTTGTCAAGAATTTTTTATTTTAAAATTTTATTTTTTTATTTCTTTTTAAATGTAGCTACGATATCCATTTCATTGGTAATTGCCAACAACACATTATTGTAGGTAAAATTTTCCAATTTAAAATTTTATTTTTTAATTTCCTTTTTAAAATTTAGTTACGAAATCACATTGAGTTAATAATTACCTACTACACTTTTTGGTAGGTAATTTTTTTCCTACGTTAAATTTTTTTTTTTTAATTTTCTCTTTAAATTTAGCTACGAAATCATTGTTCATTTCATCAGTAATTACTAACTACATTTTTTGATAGGTAATTTTTTTGCCATTTTAAAATTTAATTTTTTTATTTTTTCTTTGAATTTAGCTATGAAATCACATTTGGTTGGTAATTACCAATGAATATTGTCGTCAGTAATTGTTTTTGTCATCTTAAAAATTTCTTTATTTTGATTTAGTCTTTCAAATTAGCTACGAAATTATATTGTGTCGGTGATTACCGACTACTTCTTATGGTTGGTAATTTTTTGCCATTTTAAAACTTTATTTTTGTTGTTTCCTCTTAAATTTTAGCTATGAAATTGTTGTTCGTTGGTAATTAGAAACGAATACTACTATCGGTATGCTTATGTTTGGTCACTAACTTTGCCACCATAATTTGGCTCCACATTTACCTATGAAATTTGGTCATCGGCAAATTTTTCATCGGTAATTTGTCGGTAATTTCGTCGGTAATCGATTTTAATTCTTTTGGCATCACTTTCTGTCAGTAAATTATCGGTAAATAGTAGGTAATTACCATTAAAATATTTTTGTCAGTAATTTTCGTAGCTATTTTTTTAATTTCTTGTAATGTCTAGTGAGTTTTCAGTCGCAGTAATAGCATGTGTACCCAAAACCTTTAGAATAGAGTCCTTATTTATTTTGAAAAATACCCGACCTAAACAAGTCGGAAATATCATATTTTTTTATTACTTATTTAATAAAAAAATAGAAAAATATAAAATAGATATTTGTTTGGAAAAATAGTTTTCCAAGGGTTTTTTCAGTGAAAAAATTTCTACAAGGTTCTAAAAATATTTTGAAAATATTGGTGATGAAAATTTTAATTTTTGGAACATTTTTTATTTTATTTTTTTTGGATATTTTGATAATTATTTTAAGTTTGTTTCTTTAATTAATTATCTAAAAATCATTTTAAAATGTCTAAAATTATTTAGATATTATTTTAAATTATTTTCACTCATTTGGAATATTTTTATCAATATTTTTATTAATATTATTCATATTTGAGAAAATAAATATTTTTTTTGGACCTTAAATTCTTTCTGAATGTGTACAGAAATATGGTTCATCTTGTTAGAATCCCTATCAGGATCTTTACTGCTCAACAAAAGGCTAGAGTAGATAGAATGATTAGAGAGCTAATCACTCTAGAGATGGATCCTAAAGATACTTCTAATAATTTAGAGCGTCTTGTTAATCACATTGTAAGGTTGAATTCGAAGATGCAACCAATTATATGGGCAGGAGGTCTCTTACGAGAGAGTGAAAGATATAAGGCACTAAGAGTAGTTTTACCCAACCTAACCTAAGAAGAATTTTAGATTCCACTTAGGAAAAGGTAGATAAAAAACACTGTTGGGTATTATAGGCATCTAGTGAAGGAATTTATTAAAGAATACCAAAACTGGATAGTTAGGAAGACAACATGTCTCTCATTTGGTCTGTCTATATAAGATGAAAAAAGAAAATCACTAGCCAAGAAAATCTGAATTAAATATTTATCATTTATTTTATTATATCATTGTTCACTCTTTTATTTATTTATTCATTTCCTGTGGGATTTAAATATTAGATAAAGAAAAATAATAAATTTATTATATTATAAATTTATTATATTCTTGTATTAAGAGTAATTTAAGAATAAAAGATTAATAAATTTATTATAGTATAAATTTATTAAATTCTTAGATTAAAAGTAATTTAAGAATATTACCTTATATAATTAATTATATTATTTTTATCATATATTAGGATCTTAAAGGATGATTGGTAACATAGTGAACTTTCAATTCTAAACCTAATATAAGATAAATATTAGCATAATTAGTTAGTGTAAAGGTAGATGTATTTATATTATTAAGAGCTAATAAATGTGCATAAAATATCCTAAATAGAAAAATGTCACTAGTTGTTAAGAACATTATAGCCTAGCTAAACAAGGGTGAGAAGCTTAACGACAACAATTACGAAATCTGGAGTTTGAAAATCTAGTGTGTGCTTAAGGAACAAAAAGCTTTAGAGGTCCTCAACCTATAGAAGTACCTGAAGAGGGCAACGTGGCCTAACATAGGCGAGAACGTGAGGCGTATGAAGCCTGAAAAAGAAAAACTCTATTGCTCGCATTACATTGCTAAGTAGTATGGATGATGATGTGATGTGAGAATTTAGGAAATATGACAGGGCTAAAGACATGTGGTCTGCTCTCAAGGAAAAGTTTGGAGGTATTTTAGTCGCTAAACTTATAGCTCTAACCATCAAACTTGACATTTATAAGAAACATCCTGATCATGACATGAAGAAACATCTAAGGGTCATGAATAACATGGTCAATGAACTCAAAGATGTAGGTCATATTTTGACTGATGAACAGCAAATCCAGGCTATCATACGCTCTCTACCAAACAGCTGGGAGAATATGAAGATGCACTTAACCCACAACACCCATATCAAGACTTTGGACGATGTTATGCGTCACCTTGAATTGGAGGCATAACGCCTCCTTTGTAGCAAGCTAAGTACAAATGTATACATGGCTGGTTCAAGTTCCCAAGGGAGAAAATGACGCAAACACAAAAACCAAGGTGGGAACCAGCAAGGTAAGAGGAAAGGTGAAACAAATAAGAAATAGAAAACTGGGAAGGAGAAAGCTCCTCCTAAAAAGAAAAAGAAGAACATTTCAAAAGTGAAGTGTTTCAATTGTGACAATAATGGACATATTACACTAAGCCTAAAAAGTTAAATGGCCTTTTAGCACTTATGAGTGTAATAAATGTTTCTAGTTCTGTTTTACTAACCGAATCTTATCCTTTGTGGACTGTAGACTTAGGAGCCACAAACCATGTAGTGAAGGATAGAGAAGCCTTGATAGAATTTTGACGTCTACCTCATGGGATAAGATGGATATATGTTGGACACAACTCCAAAGTGGAGGTGAAAGGGATTGGCATATACAAGTTAGTCATGTGTGAAGGTAGAGCATGCAAATTAACTTTAGTGACCTCAGGCACATCCATTATTGGTCACCAAGCATTCACATACTTACAACATCTCATGCTTAACAATTACTCTTAAAAAAATCTCTTAAACCAAATGCATTATTCCCATGTTTTCATTGCTAACAATACAAGTGTTTAAAAATCCTTAAAGTAATTGCCTCAATTAAGGGCCATGGTGCAATTACCAAAATTCACCATTACCAACTTAATCATTGTGTTGAAAGATTTCATGGCCTGCCTAATTACTATTTGGTCTCACTTTGCAAATTATCCATTTTCATGCTTATCACATACACATCATAAAAATATATATCACATATATATGTTCATACAATGAAAATATAAAAGGTATGATTATGAACTATTCTAAAGAGAATTCAATCCTAGCCACAAGAATTGAATTCTAAGTCATCCTAGGTCAACATTCATCTCATGTCTTACTTGATCCCAACTCTTCAACTCTTGAAGGATGGTCCTCCCATTGATCTCCATCAAAATGTCAAGCTCCATTTCATCTTGCAAGCTCACCATGCCAATTATAATTTGTACCCTTGGCATACCAAGGTGAAATTACATTGAAAATGAGCATTCAAGCTCAACTAAATGAATGTGCAACCTATAATTCTATCACAACAAATTATGATACATTCCTACTCCTGCATGATGTCCTATTTGCTCTAGAAATTTCTCAAAATTTAGTTTCTATTTTATTTTTATTTAAACTGGGTTTCACCCTTAATATTTATGAATTGAGTACACTTGTTTTTAGGATCAAGTTTTTATGTTTCTAGATATTTTCTAGATGATTTTATTGTTTTGGATATTATAAGTAATTCTAATAATAATATTAGTTTTTCCTTATTTACATCTTCTGATAAGTCTATGAATGATGTTAACACATGGCATGCTAGACTTGGCCACAAAGGTCAACAACGCATGCAAGGATTGGCTAAAGAGGGCTTACTCAGTATTGTCTACTTGTGAATATTGCCTAATGAGAAAAACATCTAGAAAACTATTTGGAAAAGGAACTAGAGCTAAATTTTCATTGTAATTAATTCACTCTGACATATGTGGTCTAATGAATGTAAGGGTTAGGCATGAGGCTATTTATTTCATCACATTTATAGATGATATCACTCGATATGGTTATGTTTATTTGATATCTCATAAATCTGAAGCTTTAAATTGCTTCATTAAATTTTTGAATTTAGTTGAGAATCAATTAGACAAAAAAGTTAAAGCTTTAAGAATCGATCAACGTAGAGAATATCTATCTGATCAATTCAAGGAATTGTATGATGAAAGGGGAATAGAACAATAGTTGACTATTTCTGGAACTCCACAATAAAATGGTGTTGCAGAAAGGCAAAATAGGATCATATTAGAAATGGTTAGGTCAATGATGGCTCAAGCTAATTTGCCAATTACCTATTAGGGTAATGCACTTTTAACTGCCACTTTTGTACTTAATCATGTGCCTACCAAATCAGTTACTTCCACTCCATACGAGCTTGACAAAAAGCAAACCAAACCTAGGCTTTATGAAACCTTAGGGATGTGTTGCATTTGCTTATGATCCATCCCATAGATTTGGAAAACTAGGTCCAAAAGGAAGGAAATATATCTTTATAAGATACTCTGAATAATTAAAAGGATATGTTCTAATAGGTGAGCAAGAAAATGGAAGTATAAATAAATTTGAATAACAAGATGTCACATTCTTGGAGAATTATTTTCCAAAGCAGGATGAGATAAGTCAAGACTTATCTCTATTTGAAACTCGTGACCAAGAAGCTTTCGCTATAGAAATTCAAATGGATACGCTTCTGAGTGGGAGCAATATGAATATAAATGAATATGTTCATTCAGATTCACCATTGCACCCTGAAGTGAGTCTAACTTTGATGCCCATTCTGAGTGGGAGTAACATACCCATTGATAAGTCAATGAATTAATCTCAGCTCTAGTGAATTAGTCGTACAAGGGTTCCTCGTCGTCGTTTTGAGATCGAAGGAGAAGCATTTATAGTTACTTTCGATGAAGAAGAGCCAAGGAATATAAAGAGGCTCTTCAAGAGCCAAGGAATATAAAAAAGGCTCTTTCATGCCCAGCTAAAGAAAAATGGATTAAGGTAATGGAAGAGAAAAAGGAGTCTATGAAATCCAATCAAGTTTGGGAACTTGTTGAATTACCTAAAGGACGTAGGGCAATTGGGAACAAGTGGGTTCTCAAGATAAAGCGTATGGCTGATGTCACACCTTACCCCTCTGTAAGGCATAACAAGATCCCGTAGAATACCTAATGAACTACCGAACTTTACCTACCGATAACTTGTTAAGTACACTACAAGGGATTTTGAAACCATTTTCTTACTTTTTAAAAGTGGTGAGCATTTTTGGTAAGAACTAAAAATATTTAATTGAAGATTAAAAGCTAGTTAAAATTATTGTCCATTTTATTTTTTCGCAAATTCTGGAAAAATTTCGACAGAGTGCCGGCAGTAATTGAGAAAAACCAAAAATTTTACCTGTAGGAAAAATACTTCCAATAATATTACACTTCACCAATTCAATCTCCAAAACTCAAATCAACACAATTCTCATCCTTCTCCACAATTCAAAATAAAATTTTATCTCAAATAGTTCAAATTAAGCTATGCACAATGCATTTAAAATAAGAAATTTACATTTGCAGTTAAATTTGCAGACATAAAAATCCAAAAGATAATAATATTACATATTAACTATACAACTGCTCACTTACAAAAGTACATATCAGTAAAAAATTATTTACATCAAATAATTACAAGGGTATAATCAAATACCCGTACAAACGTCTCTGGATAGTCCCCACAATCAGCAGCTCACTCTACTGCTTTTTCCTTGCCTCTATCTGCGACAGTAAAAGGAGCTATTGTTGAGTATAAAAATACTCAGTGGTGCACAATAATATGTAAAATGCATAATATAAAACATTTATGAATAATTTACAATTCAAAAATCTCGCAATCACATTTCACAATTTTTCAAAGCTCATTATAACAAAGTTTTGGTCAAACAATTTAATAAACACAATGTTGCCAATTCATACACAACTTAAGCCATGACACAAAATTTCTGATCAATGCCATGTTGTACACCACGGCAAAGCAATCTACAACCTCACTAATCAAAATCAATGAGGGAGGTGGCTAGCTAGCTAATGAGTACTTATCCGATCTCGACCTCAACTGGTAAGCCAGAGAGGGAGGAAAATAAATGATCTCAACCCCATAAATGGAGGAGGAATAATGTGGTATTGTCATGCTAAATGTAAACACAAAATCAATTCAAAACAATTCATTCAAATAATTTGTGAGAAATTTGGTCAATTTTCAAAGTCATATTCACAATCATAAATGGCAACACAATTCATAATTAACTCAAAAATCAAAATTTCAAGAATCATATATTTAAACAAAAATTACTGTGCACAGACCTGATATGAGTAGCCTCTAGGCCTTGACTCAGTCCCTTAGCCCTTCCGGGTCTTTTTCAGCTGAAACACACAATTGACGGTGTTTCAGTATCTTCTCTCACAATAAATCCAATAATTAATTTATATATGCTCAATTCTGGCCATAACATGTTTAAACTAACATTCTTGGAGTTTTTCATTTCGGAGTTACTATTCATGGTACTATTCAAGTCAAAATATTGACTTTCTTATACTTAATAGGTATGTGAATTTCAACTACACCCACATACCACATTTTGGTTACCTAATTTGTTGGTTTTAGTTGCCCCTTCAATTTCTAGGTCTCCTAAGTGCATTTCCAAATTTTCAATTTTGGTGTCCTGTTTTGCACTGTTCCATTGGTCAAGTTGCTATTAGAATTTTACTAAGTATTATTCATCAAAGTTGTTCCTTATTGTCTTATCTTTAATTCCCTTTTTGAATCACTCCATTTGGAGTTTTGTAGCCCAAGATATGGCTATTTGAACATAGCTGGTCGGATTGGTTTAACTCAGATTTCTGGGCACCTAATTTGGTTCTGGTAGTTTTAGACCACTAACTTTAGGTGGAAAAATGACTGGGTTATGGGTAGAATTTGGGTTGGTGTTCTTCATGAAAGTTGTAGTTCTATGTCATACCTTTTCAATTCCACAAAAATTAGGTCATTTGGACCTGTATAGCCCAAGTTATGGCCAAATGAACAAATGTTCATTTGGTCATTTTGGTACAGTGGTAGTACACTACACCCGGGTTTGACCTAATTGTTCACTATGTTAATGTTATTTTCTGGGCATGGTTCCTGAATGAAAAATGTGCCATTATGTGTCTATTTTCATTTCCAATTGACCTCACACCAATTGGATTGGTAAAATTCTAGTTTTAGTCCCTGAAAGGGACCTAGGTCAAGCTGCCAGAATAGTGACCCTAACCAATCCGAATTGCAATCTCATTCTACCAATTCAAACACATCACAAATGGTCCCAATTGACCATTTTAAACCTCAATCAAGGTCATTTGCATCATTTAACTATTTCTCAATTTTTCCCAAATTTTCAAGAGGTTAAGAACCCTAATTACACAATTATGCAAACTAATGTAATTAAAGTGTATAATCATTGTCTATACACCTAATTCACCTCAATGAGCCATTCAATTTCACCAAATTCATGCAACATTTACCCCCCTCATAGGCTGTCTGAAATTCACTAAAAGTCCCCCAACAATTGTTTTTGTTTTAACTTTCCATAATTTCTATGTTTACTTAACCAAAACATAGGCATTAAATTAACAATTTCAATTTAAATTACTAACCTTAAACTTTGGTATCCAATTGCTCCAATTCTTCAATTTCTCCTTTCTTTTTCTTCTTCAATCTCTTTCTCAAGTTGAATTAACAAGCTTTTATGAGGAATTTTTGGGAAAAACTAGGTTTAATTGGGTGGAATCAAGCTTGAGTTCAAGCTTTAATGGAGTGTGTTAATGGAGGTGGCAAAGGGGAGGATTCGGCCAAGCTTGAGGAGGAGGAAGAAAGTGTTTTCTTTTTTATTTTTTTTATTATTTTATGTCTCTTATACTTAAATTGACTTAGTCAAATATTGTGGGAAAATAAAAATTACTTTTGACATCATGTGTGATGTCATAGGTATGATGTCATAAATCATATTTCAATTCTTTTTCTTTTTCCTTTATTTTCCCTTGTCTCTTTAATTTAATTTTAGACTCTAAAATTTTTATTTCTCTGATTTTATTGAATAGTTAGGTCAAGAGTCATCTCTAGGGGTGAATTAACCAAATTGCCCCTCGCCGGTCTAATCCTGTTTGTAAGTTATTCAATATTTCTTTCGGATCCCTGACTTAATTATTTGACATGCTTAACAATTCTTTTCTGTGATTTTCTCTTTTTCACTGTGTTTGCAATAGTCCTAAGGACTGCGGCGTCACATTTTCTGGTTCAAAATTTGGTTAAGACTGACCTCGTAGTCACTTCCCGGGAAGGTCACCCATCGCTATGACTCCTAGCTCATTTAACCTTTTATGTTCTATTTTTTTTATTTATACTTACCTATCAGGTAGTCACTATTTATTTTTATTCAAGGCTTATCTAGGTGTCTTAGATGTGATTCTAATCCCCTTAATCATCCAGACCGACACCGATCACCGGAACAGTGAAATACACCAGGCCATGCAAATAGGGGTGTTACAGCTGATGGCAGTATTGAAAGATACAAAGCTTGCCTAGGGGCTATGGGGTATACATAATAGGAAGGAATAGATTATGAGAAAACTTTTTCACTTGTTATGAGATTTACTTCAATAAGATTAATTTTGATTATAGTAGTTAATTTAGAACTTGATTTACATTCAATGGATGTGAAGATAGTCTTTCTCAATGGAAAATTGGATGAGAAAATATACATGGAATAACCCATAGATTTCATCAAAGAAGGCCAAGAACACAAAGTGTGTCGACTTTTGAAGTCAATTTATGGCCTTAAATAGTCTTCAAGGCAATGGTGTATTAAGTTTCATAATGCAATCATGTCATCTGATTTCACTATGATTTGTGAGGACCATTGTGTATATATTAAGCAATCTAAAAATAAATTTGTAATCTTATCATTGTATGTAAATGATATACTTATAGTCAGAAATGACAGTGAGTATCTTAAGACTATCAAAGGATAGTTATCATCTAAATTTGAGATGAAAGACATGGGTGAAACTGCATATATTCTTCGAGTTAAGATTTTAAGGGATCACTCAAAGAAATTATTATCTCTTTCGCAAGAGTCATATATCCAAAAGGTTTTAAAGCGATTTAATATGTAAGACTGTAAACCCATAGATAATCCCATTTCTAAAGGTGAAGCTCTAAGCCAAGGACTAGATCCTAAAACTCCTCAAGAGATAGAGCAAATGAAAAATATTCCTTATGCCAGTGCAGTCGTAAGTTTAACATATGCTATGATGTGTACAAGGCCTGATATTTGCTATGCTGTTAGCATGGTGAGTCGATATCAATCCAATCTTAGGTAAGCACATTGTAAAGCAGTTAAGAGGATATTAAGGTATCTTAAGGGCACAACTGATTACCCATTGTGTTATCAAAGAAGTGGTTCGCAATTGAAAGGCTATACAACTGCTGATTGGGAAGGTGATTTAGACGAGAGAAAATCTACCTTTGGCTATGGCTTCTTACTAAACAATGAAGCTATATATTGGTGCAGTAAGAAACAATCATGTATAGCTTCGTCAACAATGGAAGCTGAGTTTGTAGTGTTTTCAGCTGCTATCCAAGAAGCTGTTTGGTTAGAGCGATTCTGGTACACTTGTTAATTTCTGACAGTGTTGTTGAACTTGTGACTATTTATTGTGATAGTCAAGCAGCAATAGCTTATATAAAAAATCCCAAGTATCATGGAAAAACCAAACACATTAACATCAAGTACAACTTTGTTAAGGATATGGTTGCACACAAAGAAGTAAACATGAAGTATATTTCTGGGCATGAGAAGATAACAATACAGTTACTAAGCCTATAGCAAAAGATGTTTTCTATAGGCATATAAATTCATTAGAATTGCGTAGATGTTAAATGTACTAGTACATTTTTTTATGTTCATGTAAGTCATATTATTATGACAATGTTATTAGCACCTAATTGCAATTTATTGCAAAATATACATACATATTTTTGTTTATGTTTAAGGATTTTTATTATAAGTAGTATGTCGGATAGATAAAAAGACTAGCCTTCTCATTCAGGTAGTCGCTTTCATTGACTAAAGAGAAAATGAAGATGAGACAGTTATAAGTTTTATATTACCTGTGAGATAATATTGAGAGCTCAAAACTTATAAAACACAAAGTCGTCTCGAAAAGTAGAGATCATTTGGTTATTGTAATAAGCACATTGACATCATGTGAATGAGTCACATTATTTGTCTTAAATGCCAGATGTGAGTTCTGAATGAACAAACTATATAAGAGAACTCAAATTTGGGAATTAGAAATGCCTAAATTATCATAAGTACGATGTCTAGAGTAAAGACATACGCTGCATGAGAAAGGAGTTGATACTATAGCATGTGATTCATACCAAATGTGCTAGTGTCCAACTAGGGAAATACAAGTGAAGATCTTTGCTTGTAATTGTGTGAGACTCTAAAAGATTATGAGTAATCTTTGCCCGTACCCTCATGACTCCAATATGTTACTTGAAACTTAGTTTAATGTTTGCTATCTTAGGGTGTTGTCAAAGGACTATGAAAGATACGGTATACGATATGGTGGGGCATTCCTAGAAAAGCGAGTTAAATTAAGGTTGAGAGCATCAGGAGAAGAGGAAGATCATGGAGTACTATCACATTAAGTTTGTGTTCATAGATCGGTCAAATACATCTAATGAGTTCAGAAGAGATGTAAATGTGATATAATGATCTAAGGTACTGCATATTGCATCTACTCTATTTTCTGTATTCAAGGAGCTATATTATCCTTATAGATATATAGCACTTGAACTCTTGAAATATGCACTGGTCACACAGTCTATTTATTAAGTATGAAGATTGCAGTAACTGAGAAAGAAAGCTGATCCTATCATGAGTAAGTGGGAGATAACGGCATGAACATCCATAATGGGTTCTATTTAAGTAAGCACAAAATACAAGATTTAGAACTTTATTATTATAAGAGTCCATTATGAGTAGATTTCCTATTGAAATAAGAATTGCGTAGAGCAATTCTCTGTATTTTTACTGTGTGAAGTATTACAATAAAGTAATACAAGTTGACACTAAATAAGAGAATAGAGTTATATATAAACCAAAGAAAAAAAGCTGAAAAAAATAGATATGCATTTTTTGGCATAATTTCAACAACACAAAGGAGAAAAAAAAGGTTCTTTTCTTTATGTTTCTATATTAGTATTTTTCCTTGGTGTGATTTTAGTTCTATAAAGGTGCTTTCATCCAGTACTTTATTCTCTATAACTTCTTTGGGAATTATTTGCAATCTAGGTAATTTAGACTGTGAATTTTATGTTTAATTCGTGAGTACCATGTAAATAAATATGGATTAGTGATATAAGGTTAGTTATAGGTTACTATATTTGATCTAACATGGTTGAGCCATATTGATTTTTCTAACACATACACTCTATCTTTTCTTGCGTGCGGACTAGTTAATTATCAACATTATATAGTTCCAAAGTCAATCCATTCAATTAGTCTCTTATGTACATGCATTCCTGACAAACGCTAATCATAACTAGACCTGTTAATGTGATGCCATTATCATCTTCAATATTATTATAACCATCGTGAAAATGGACAAAATTTATCAAAACTAGGATGATCTGCTAAAAATTGAGGAATTTTGAAAGATAATATTCAAGACTTTATCTTTTTAAAGATATTATTACCAATGTTAGGGAACAATAGAAGCAGAAGATTAATCCTGTCGCATGGTGGAATTTTGCCAACGATAATTAATATTTTTATTCATTCTCATATTTAGATGAAAGAATTCAATTTTTTAATTAAAAAAAATCATTTTAAAGGAAATAAAATCTATGCGTGATTGTGTGGAAATTATTTTGATTCTTTTTTGCAATTGATTTATTTCAAATAAAACCCATTGTGAAATAAAAGCCTGGAAAGGTGTTTTTGTTGCTCATATAGGGAGATGCAATTCTACATGAGTGGAATGATGGAGGGGAAATGTAGCTTTCAATTAAATTATGTCTAGACTACCAAATGTTTTAAATGACTTTGGTGAAGCATCGTTTAATTAGATGGGGTTTGTCTTTATTTCATAGAATGGAATCACAAATTTTCCTTGATTTGCCTCTGCTCGTCGGATAAACATTTCTTTGTTTGGCTTGTTGCAAGAGAATCTTCAATATATTATTATTTCTTTTACAATTCTATTAGTAGCTCAGCAAGATTACTTCCAAATGAAGATATGCATTCTGAATTAAATAATATTGAACACTTCAGCTGGCCAGTGTTTTTCAATCTTATCATTGTAAACCATACCTTCCTGAAGACAAATGGCACTACAAAATATTTGTTACAGCCGGCTTTCGTTCTCATTCTTCAGTGTTTTCCTTCATTATCTCCAGCTAAAAAAAAAAGGAAAGAATTGTTGTTTTATCTGCTTATTCATTTATCACACCTGCTTAAAAAAAGGAAGATTTCTAGACTACAATGACATCAGAGATAATAGAAGAGGAGAAGGATGATGAAACGACTTGCTTCATCAACAGAGAGGCTCAAAAGAAAAGGATCAGACAGATAATAGAGTACCAAAAATCATTGTATTGGTCTTCCTATTCTTCCTCTTCCTTCTCCTCTTCAATTGCTTCCTCTTCCTCATCCTTTTCGTGTAATAAAAGTGGCAGGTTGCTGGACTTGATGAAAAGCGGAAATACTTCTCTGAGGAGATTATTTGAGATGGAGCATACTACTTTGGCAACGCATTTTCAGGATTATAGCGGCTCGCCAATCATAAAGCCTATACCTCTGTGGGGCAGTGAAACAGATGATGAAGTCCATGATCCGTGGGCAGCCATAAAACAGATTGGGACATTTAAAGATTTTGGGAATGATGGAGTCAGTAATTTTGCCTCAGACGGTAGCTTCATGGGTAGAGAGTTTGGCCTCAGGGATAAAAAGCTAAGGAGCAAATTGACCAGAAAAAAGTCATTTAGAAGATTGCCAAGATTTCGCTTTTGGGGATTCATGAGATTTGGATTCAGGTTGAGATTGAAACGGCTTAGAATTATGATATGTGGTAAAAAGTTCTGAGATTGGACTCTATTCTTTTGATCAAATATTGTGAACTACTTTCATAATTGCACATAATAGAAATGTAAGATAACTGAGCTTCTTTGCAATTTTACTTTATTCCTTGTATGAAATTTGTCATCAAATAGTGACCATATTTACATGGGTATCAAAGATCCAAAAAGATTGAAAAGGGAAAGAAAAATGGAATCAAGAAATGAAAAATATAAAATATTGTCAGAAAGAAAGAAATGAGTGCTGCGCATATATATATATATATATATAAAGGTTCCTTTCAAGCAAGCAACAGAACAGAGTATACCCATCTTTTAGTCATTGGCTCCTGTCAACTCTTGCTCTGACTTTCACAGGTTTATCAATTATCATCTCCTTGAAGAAGCTTACTGCATTTCATTCCTTCAATAATCTTCAAGAGTTGCAAATGTTTGTACAGATGACACAGTGATCAGAGATTAATTCTGCCATGACACTTCCTCCTTCTATTCTGATTCTACTGCTTTGCTTGTTCCATAAATGTACCCCATAAGTCTCACCACTAAGCTGAAGTAGCTTGGCTTTTACCCATCTGGAATCTGCCTGATTTTCTGGTTTCTTAAAAAATCCGCCTATCCTATTCCAATCAACTGGGTAAAAGGCTATGGGCGGCAAGACTGTAAAGTTATATCCGGGTCTTCCAGCCACTCTCTCAACTACTCTGGAGACCAGGTAGGGTCCATTGTGACCCCATTTATTTCCATCAAAAGTTGCAGCAAATTCCTGTATGAACTTGAATAGAAGCGGATGATTACTATCGAAGACCATAACTGCATTATTCAATCTGGTCCAGTTTTTGGACGCCACATCAATACTTTGTGCTCCAATTGAATTTCTCAATCCTGTGAAACTTTTTAGGACGATGAAATCTGTATCCAGGTAGATGCCTCCATACTTGAATAAAGCTGCGAGTCTAATAAGATTAGAAAGATTCTGAGCTAATGGAATTTCGCCAGGATCTTTGTTCCCACTTTTCATCTCGTTAAACCAAGATTCTGCTGGGGTGTTCTTGACCAGAGAGGCCAAGTCAGGTGCAACTGCAGTAACTTTGAACCCGCGATCAACTAGTGGTTTCAGCATCCTGTAGCCTCGTTTGGAATCCAAAGCTCCTGATAGAATCACTAAGCATCCATGAGGGTGGACTTTGAATAGGCTCTCCATGGCCGAGAAATCTCTTCTTCCAAAGGATTCTGCCGGTGAAATCCATGTCATGAAAAATTGAACCTCACATTTATCGTCGAAAAATGTCTGAATTCGACTGTGAAATTTCTTAGACAAGTTGTTGGACTTGAAAATCTCAAATTCTGGAATCTTTTTCCTGAACCACTCAATTCTTTCTTCTTCTGAGACATTGAAGGGAGGAATTAGAGAATTCTGATTTGCACTAAGAACTTCTTTGTTCTCTCCCTGTGTAGAACGAAATGGTAAGCCAAAAACAGTTGACTTGATTGTTTTTTCAGTTGAATGAATCTGAAGAACATCTGAAACTTCATCAATTTCAATGGCAGAAGATTGCAGATAAAACTTAGAGACAACACAATCTGCAGAAAAAATAAAGAATATAGCAGCAATTGTAGTAACACAGAGGGTAATAGTTTTGGCATGGCTAAGTAGCCTATAATCCAACACCTTGTGAGAAAAGGTTCTCATCCTGATATTGATGAAAATTGGGAATCGGAAGAATGAATTTCTAAAGAATTTTCATTGTGATGAGACAAAAGCCAAACTTAGACAGACATAGTCTCTACATTGGCTTTGGTCCGAGTTTGAAAAACAAGCTTTAATTCTGAGACCTGGTTTCGTCAGAGTCATATTTGGCAGGTACAGAAGCCGCCATTGACGCGTGAGAGAATTTTCGACATTATAAATGGGGAAATTATTCAATAGACCTGGTATACCATGTCATTAGATGACATAGTACACCCAATCAATAATAATATGACACATCATATTTTTTAATAAAAAATTTAATAAATAAAATTAATATATTTAATATTTTTATTGATTCCGTTAATATTAAAAATCTACCGTTAACTTAATATTCACTTTCTTATTTAGAAAAATAAACAAGAGCCGATAGCTTTTACATTCCCTCATTCAGCACGACTCCTATTTCTAAAACTTTTTCAGAACAGCACGTAACCTAAATATGCATAACAATAAAACAAAAAACATAGGGAACTAAAAATCTAAGCACTGCAAAATCAGATTCTTAAGTGCAGGTGTTTTCTTATTAGTGGAAGCTTTCTCAAATCACACTATGGACAAACAAAAAGGTACGCCTCCATATAAACTTGTATATAAATTTTAATTATATATTAGCCATGGCATGACAAATCGTAGTAATCAAAATATATTGTAATTTGTTGTTATCTTAGGCATAGGAATTAGGATACATAAATCAACTACAGTGGAGGATTATTATGTGAAGAATTTTTAAAATGCGTATTATTATTATTATTATTATTATTATTATTATTATTATTATGTTAAGTGGAGAGGATTGCTATTAACTTTTCATAATCTTTTGGATTAATTATAAAAATAATATAAAAATAAAAACTACTTAAAAATTTAATGTGGATTTTAAATTATTTACAAAAATAATATTTATTTAGAAAAACATCACCGACTTTTTATTAAAAAGTTATATATTTTCAAAAATATCACTTTCAATAATATTTTTAGAAGTATGTAATTATATACTTTTAAAAATAGCACTTCCAATCGGCATATATTTTTAAAAACGCTATTTCTAATAGCATTTTTAGAAGCACATGAAATAAAAGATAAAATTATTTAAAAGTGTATAATTATTATTTTGTTTGTATTCTTTCTTTTATTTTTATTTAATGATTTTCTTTTTAATGAGTGTACAGTAAATATATTTTAAAATTATTTAAATAAAATGATTTTTATAATTTTTAAATTATTTAAATTAAAATCAAATAAAAAAAATAACCTAATGGATAAATTAGAAATTTTATTTTATTTTCAGTGTGTTTTATTTTTTTTAGGGTAAACTCCAATATAATCTCCGAAATTTGATAAAATTAATAATTTAATCTCTATATTTTAAAAATAAAATAAGTTAGTTTATTATTTTTTATTCTGTTAATAGATTCATCCATTTGCTCAGCTTTTATCTAATTTTAATTAAAAGTTTTTAAGATATGTATGTAAAATAATTAATATCTTTTTATATATGGAAAGGTATTTTTTTTTATTAATTATATAGAAAGGTATTAAAAAAAAAAGGATCCTAATATTTAAAAACTATATATTCTTTATGGAAGAAAGCTCAATTTTATTTTATCAAACTCAATTTTATTTTATCCTTAACTTTTAACTGATGACCAAATAAAATTTGTTAATTGTTATTCAAACGATTAAAAAAAAAAAAAAGAGGGAGATATGAATTTTCACTAAAATAATATAATATTTTAAATAAAATTAAATATATTCATAAACAAATTTTATATCAATTTTTAATTGCAATTTAAATTAGCAATTAGATGGGTAGTAAAAAATGATAGGTATTTTTCTATGCTTCGAAATTGTAATATGTTATTATTTATTATCATGCATTTTATTTATAAAAATACTTCATGTAAAATAATGAATTTGAAGAAAATTAATTTCAAGCACAAAATTAAATTTATACTAAATAATGATAATTTAATAGAAAATTTTTAAAAAGTAATAATGCAACATCCTGAATTTTTAAATAATTATTTTGTGCAGTCACTTGAGTATTGTCTGGTTTGGCAGATATTGTTGCTATTGTGGGCCTGAGGCCCTGTGTGTTGCGTTTTGTTGAATTTTCATGCAGAGAGTTAGGTCTAGTTACAAGGAAAACTCTGTTGAAATTTCAGCAATACCTTAGGATTTATTCTTACTTTTATAGATTAAATTAATTAGTTAATTCTATCAGTTAATTGATAGAGGTCAATGTATATGTATAGGTGAACAGTACTGACCGGTCTTCTTCTATCCAGTCGGACTAGCTATAGTCGGGTCATTCTCTCAGTGAGTAGATATTGATTTTAGTTATAATTTCAATATTATTATATTCAAAGCATGTTCATGCATTACTTAAATATATATGTATGTAGTAAATATTAGGTACGTTTTATATTGCATTTGTTCTTGATGATATTGCTGTGATTATTGTTTTATAGTGATCTAGAGCTGTGTGTGTGAGTGGGTGTGTACGTGGTGTGTATATGGATATGGGTAGGATGGGTAGATGTGATTAGAGCTTGACTCGCTGGGACTCGATCCTTTTTATGGATAAGTCGGGGTAGGCACGACTTTGAGTTGATCTCGCTGGCCCCCGCATTTGGATATTAAGAGAAAGTTCAGCTTTGAGTTGATCTCACTAGCAGAGGTTGAAACTAAGAGAGCTGTATAGGGGATCAGCTCCTATATATATGTGTGTGTGTGTGTGTGTGTGTGTGGGTATAGATATGACATACGGGTGTGTGAGTACTCTAGATTGCTTTTAGTACGATTATGACCTGACCTGTTTGAATTGTGTGAAGGTGTTGCATTCATTTTTAAGGATGCACTAGACTTAGGTAGTTATAGAAATTATAAGTAAAATCAATATTTTACTTTATGAGTCGAATACTCACTCCTGTTCACCCATTTTTTTAGGATATAAGAGAGTTTATCCTTGTGTTTAATCTGCTTCCTATCTCACAGGTCTACTAGCTGTTATTTTTGTATTTTGTATTATTAAATTTAAATTCTAGACCTCCGCATATATAGAACCATTTTACCTAGCTTGGGATTGTAAGATTAATTATTTTGGAATTGTAAACTTATTAATCTATGTATGTGGAATGAGTGGATGGATGATCATGTTGGATGAGGGAGTTGGACTCCTATTTGATCTTATATTGAGTAATTGATGATTGTGAGGGAGAGCTGAGCTCCATATATATATTGTGATCACAGATCTAGTGAGCTAAACACTCCACGTTGGATGGTCCAGTTTATGGCTGGACTTTGTCCAATTGATTTCTTGAAAATGGGATTGTATATGGGCTTCAAGGTTGAGCTAATGAATAGTTAGGCTTACTATGGCTTTGGGGGCCTTATACTGACCCAAGTCCTAGTGCCGGTCTGGCCCATAATTTGGGTTATGACAATAATGGTATCGGAGCTTAGGCTCTAGATTCATAGGAAGTACATGTCTAAGGCTTAAGAAGAGTCTGGTTAGGAGTTCATATGCGGAGTATAGGATCCTGTTTCGTCTTCTTCTATAATTCCTTGTTTCTAGATTCTACATTATTCCTTATATAATGTGAGAGTGATTCAGTTTAGTATCTTAGTTTTTATGAAGTACTTGGTGATGTAAACTAGAGTTAGCAAACATGTTGAGGTCTGCCATGGGGATACGTACTCCAAGAAATGCTATGTTTCAGTCAGTATGGGTTTAAGTGGTGTGCCTATCTGGTGTAAGGCGCGAGGACATAAAGGTGGCTTTTGGCTGTATAGCTGCCCTAGATGGGAGTGAGGGTATCACTGCTGGCAGTCATCAGTGGATAGCCCAATTAGAGAAAATTATAGTATCAGTAAATCCGAGAGAGATAAAAGATTGGGAAATTAGTCTTTTGGGATGTACCGTAATGACTATGCAATATTCTCGATGCTTGTGTTGTAAGCTGGAGATTATAATACCAACATGAGATTATTGTATAGAGTTGCATGCTTTCTCATGGTGAACCAAGATGAGGGTGTTTGTAGACTGTCTCTGTTTTGGTATAGTTATGCCAGAACAGAGTTCTATTTCTGCAGAAGAGTTTAGAACTCTTAGTTAGCAGTTTAAAACCCTTGAGCTAAAACCTTGAAGGTCACAGTTGGGTGGTAACTAGAGCCAGTAACTCAGTTATCCTAACTTGAGCATAGAATTATAGCATAAGTAGAACGAGACTAGAGGTTATTAGTATAGTTGTAGTGTAATGATGACACCTACTTAGTGAAATCATCTAGTCTTCGATATGAGATCGTTAGCAGTATTGGTGTTATAGTGAATATATTGCCTAAAGTTTAATGAAGATAGCACCTTCTTTGCGTGACAATGGAGCATAAGTATGGCTCTACTCCCTAAAGGAGACTGGAGGTTATGAATAATATTCGTAGCCTATGAAGTGATATTCTTGGAAAGTTTACAATATAAAAAAAAGAGTAAATAGCCTTGTATAGTTATGGTAATGCGGTAGAGGTAATACCTCTCTTGTAGTCAGTTATGCTATAGAGTATGGTAATGTCTTCTCAGGAGAGACAGAACAGTACTGCTAATATAATGATCTATGGAATGATGTCCTAAATGAGATTGTAGCGTAATAGGAAATAGTGGCTCAGGTATCCCCCCTTTAGGGAAAGTACAATTTTCATTGTAAGGATCATAAGAGATCAGATCATAATGGATTTAAAGCTTTAGAGTAGTGTTATGGAAAGTCAATCACTATGTTATGGAAAGTCAATCACTATATTATTTCTCTGTATATTTTGTATTCTGTATTCCTATTTAGGATTTCTTATTTAGGATTTCTTCCTAATTAGTAGAACACAATTATAGGAATCAATTGTATATATATACCTATGTACAGATTAATTGATATCAATGAGAATCATCTCTTTCTACATGGTATCAGAGCAGGTCATCAATCTAAGGTGACTATTTGTTCTCACTACCCAGCTCAGGAGAGACCTTGGCCGCCGACCGGCCGTTTCAACCCCGATCAATATCGCCGGCGTCATCTCAACCCCCTCATTCCACCACTGTGTGCTGTTGCTTGATCCAGTATAACCATTAAAGGACTTCTGAGGTTTGGCTCTCAGATCTTATTTCGGTATTTGCTTGATTTGTGATTTTGGGTTATTTTGCTGCTATAAGCACTTTGGATTAGCGTTTCGGTTAGTTTTCTTTGTCTCAACAAATGGCAGACAATAAGAATGTTATTTCTGATGTGATTCCGGTGATGACTAAAATCACGGAACACAAACTTAATGGTTCGAATTACCTGGAGTGGAGTATAACTGTTAGGGTCTATTTAAGGACGATCACCTTACTAAAGATCCACCCACTGATGATACACGACAAACTTGACTAAGGGAGGATGCTCGGTTTTTTTTACAGCTTCGGAACTCGATTCATAGTGAGGTAATTAGTTTAATTAATCACTGTGAATTTGTTAAGGAATTGATGGATTACTTAGATTTTACGTATTACGTAAAGGGAATATCTCCCATATTTATGATGTTTGTAAGGCATTCTACCGTGCTGAGAAAGAGGATAAGTCTCTCACAGCTTATTTTATGGATTTTAAACGGGTATATGAGGAACTTAATGTATTGTTGCCTTTTAGTCCTGATGTGAAAGTTCAGCAGGCCCAACGAGAACAATGGTCATATGAGTTTTCTTGCAGCCTTCCTTGAGTATGAGACTGCTAAATCTCAGATTCTCTCCAGTTCTGAGATTTCCTCTTTGCATGAAACGTTCACACGGGTCCTTCGTACAGAGAGTACTCAATCTTCACAGCCTGCCAGTAGTGCTCTTATTAATCGTAATCCAAATGGACAACAGGGTAATAGAAGAGGAAGTAGAGGAGGAATTACAGGTAATGTAATCGGCATAATGGAGAGGTTAGTTCTAATCGGGACTCAAGAGGAGTCATTTGTTATTATTGCCATGAGCACAGCCATACAAAATATAATTGTCCGCAACTTGGAGAAAAAATCGGTGATCACAGATGGCAAATATGGCAGTGAGAATTCTCTGATATCTTCCTCTAGAAAACTATTTTGGTATCTGCAGAGGATTTTGCACAATTTTCCCGATGTCGTGCATCTCTAAAGCCTACCGGTTCCTCACATCGCGATCACGAGTCGTAAATCCACTACACGCCTTGTGTCTTTTTCATCCAAATGGGTTATTGATTCTGGTGAGACAAATCACATGACAGGTAATTCTAGTCTTCTATCTGCTTTTCAGTCTAATCTCACTTCCTCTCATTACTTTAGTGATGGTTCTACTTCTTGTGTCATGGGTTGAAGGCTGAACCCGATTTCGTCAATTTCTTTGTCTTCTGTTTTGTGTCTACCAAAATTCTCTTTTAATCTACTTTCTGTTAGTAAACTTACTCGTACCTTAAATTGTTCTGTTTCCTTTTTTTCTGACCAGTGTTTGTTTCAGGATCTTACGACGAAGTAGATTATTGGTAGAGGACGCGAGTCAGGTGGTCTCTACATTCTGGAAAATCATGTACCGCGGTCGCTTGTTTGCTCCAGTACCTTAACACCTCTTGAAGCTCATTGTAGATTGGGTCATCCTTCTTTGTCTACCATGAAGAAGCTGTGTCCCCAATTTCAGTCTTTATCAGTACTAGAATGTGAGTCGTGTCAGTTTGCAAAACATCATCGTTTGCCTTCTTTGTCTAGAGTCAATAAACGGGCTTCATCTCCTTTTGAGTTAGTTCATTCTGATGTTTGGGGTCCTTGTTCTGTTACATCTAAAATTAGATTTCGTTATTTTGTTACTTTTGTTGATGATTACTCTCGTGTTACCTGGTTATATTTAATGAAGAATCGTTCTGAGTTGTTTTCTATCTTTTGTGCCTTTTGTAATGAAATCAAAACTCAATTTAATATTTCTGTGCGCATATTAAGAAGTGACAATGTCAAAGAATACTTTTCAGCACAATTTCAGCCTTATATGACACAAAATGGCATTCTTCATCAGTCTTCCTGTGTGGATACCCCATCCCAAAATGGCGTGGCCGAAAGAAAAAATCGTCATCTTCTTGAGGTAACTCGTGCTCTTCTTTTTCAGATGAAAGTACCTAAACACTTTTGGGCGGATGCAGTTTCTACGGCATGTTTTTTGATCAATCGTATGCCGTCTTCTGTCCTTAATAGGGATATTCCTTATACTACTTTGTTTCCTACAAAATCTTTGTTCCCTATTGAACCCCGTATTTTTTGTTGTACCTGTTTTGTGCGTGATGTTCGTCCACAGGTTACTAAATTGGATCCAAAATCTCTCAAATGTGTCTTCCTTGGGTACTCCCGGCTTCAAAAAGGGTACCGTTGTTTCTCTCCTACTCTTAATCGTTATCTTATTTCTGCAGATGTCACATTTTTTGAGTCCACTCCATTTTTTCCTCCATCATCTGTGTATGAGAATCAGGGGGAGGAGGATGATCTCTTAATATATACTGTCCAACCAATGTCTAGTCCTCTCCCACAGCCTGTTCCTTCTGTCTCTAGACTTACTCGACTTCCCGTTGTTCATGTTTATTCTAGGAGATTAGAGATTCCTGACTCAGATCCTCCACCAGCTACTTCGTTGGGAGATCCTATACCTCATACTAATCATGATTCTGATCTAGACTTACCCATTGCTCTTCGTAAAGGTAAACGTTCATGTACTTACCCTATCTCTTCTTTTGTTTCTTATAATCAATTGTCTTTTTGTTCTCGATGTTTTGTTACTTCTTTAGACTCTGTTCCTATCCCTAATACTGTTGATGAGGCACTGTCTCATCCTGGCTGGTGTGATGCTATGAAAGAGGAAATGGAGGCTTTAGATGCTAATGGTACATGGGAACTATTGCCTTTGCCCACTGATAAGAAAGCTATTGGTTGCAAATGGGTATATACAGTAAAGGTAAATCCTGATGGTTCTGTGGCTAGGTTAAAAGCACGCCTTGTAGCAAAAGGATATGCTTAGACATATGGAGTTGATTACTCTGATACTTTTTATCCTGTAGCTAAACTTACTTCTATTCGCTTGTTTATCTCTTTAGCAGCTACATATGATTGGCCCCTGCATCAATTGGATATCAAGAATGCTTTCCTTCATGGTGATCTTAAAGAGGAGGTGTATATGGAGCAACCACCTGGGTTTGTTGCTCAGGGGGAGTTGGGTAAAGTTTGTAGGCTTCGAAAGTCTCTTTATGGCTTGAAACAAAGTCCTAGGGCATGGTTTGGGAGATTCATTGAAGCAGTACAGGAATTTGGTATGCAAAAGAGTAAGTGTGATCACTCAGTATTTTATAGGCAATCTGAGGCTGGTCTAATTCTCTTGGTAGTCTATGTGGATGACATTGTCATCACTGGGAGTGACTCTGCAGGTATTTCATCTCTTAAAACCTTCCTCCAAACTCAGTTTCAGACCAAAGACTTGGGATTGTTGAAGTATTTCTTGGGTATCGAAGTTATGAGAAGTAAGAAGGGTATTTTCTTGTCTCAAAGAAAATATGTCCTCGATCTATTGACAGAGACAGGAAAATTAGGTGCTAAGCCTTGTAGCGCACCAATGACTCTAACTTTACAATTGTTAGCAGGGGACAGTGAGTTGTTTGAAGATCCAGAGAGATACAGGAGATTGGTAGGAAAATTGAACTACCTTACAGTCACTCGTCCTGACATTGCTTATGCCGTTAGTGTGATAAGTCAGTTTATGTTTTCCCCAACTGTTGCTCATTGGGAAGCCTTGGAACAAATCTTGTGTTATCTGAAGGGCGCTCTAGGAAGAGGTTTGCTATATGTTAATCATGGGCATTTGAATGTTAAATGTTTTACAGATGCCGATTGGGCTGGATCTAAGGTTGACAGGAGGTCAACTACTGGATATTGCGTTTTTATTGGAGGAAATTTGGTGTCTTGGAGAAGCAAGAAGCAGAGTGTAGTTTCTCGTTCTAGTGCTGAATCCGAATACAGAGCCATGGCATAATCAGTATGTGAGGTAATATGGATACTTCAATTACTAGATGAGACAGGTTTTAAGACCTCCCTGCCTGTGAAATTGTGGTGTGATAATCAAGCTGCTCTTCATATTGCTTCTAATCCGGTGTTTCATGAGCGGACCAAACATATTGAGATTGATTGTCACTTTATTCGTGAAAAGATTCAACAACAGATTATCTCAACAGGACACATCAAAACTGGAGAGCAGTTAGGAGATATTTTCACAAAAGCTCTGAATGGAGCTAGGATTAACTACATTTGTAACAAGTTGGGCATGATTAACATCTATGCTCCAACTTGAGGAGGAGTGTTATGGAAAGTCAATCACAATGTTATGGAAAGTCAATCACTATATTATTTCTCTGTATATTTTGTATTCTGTATTCTTATTTAGGATTTCTTATTTAGGATTTCTTCCTAATTAGTAGAACACAATTATAGGAATCAATTGTATATATATACCCATGTACAGATTAATTGATATCAATGAGAATCATCTCTTTCTACAAGTAGTAAGGGAAAAAAGGGATCCTATAGATTCCCTCCTTGAGGTATTAGAGGGCAGTTTATAGCTAAGAAGAGGAAAGGACAATGACTACAAGTCAATGAGAATAAGTCATAGAATGTCAGTTGTAACGGCCCGGCCCACTAGTGATATTGTCCGCTCTGGGCTGAAGCCCTCACGGTTTTAAAACGCATCACTAGGGGTTACGAACCGCCAACTTATAAACCCAGCTTCTCTCCCGTGTTTTGCCGATGTGGGATTTGCCTAGGGTGTTACAATCCCCACCCCCCTTATGGGACTCAGCATCCTCGCTAAGGTTTGCCCCACCATTGCTCAAGGTTGCACGCGGAGCGGCTCTGATACCACAAATGTAATGGCCTAGAGCTAACAATATCACTAGTGGGCTGGGCCATTACATTTGTGGTATCAGAGCCGCTCCGCGTGCAACCTTGAGCGATGGTGGGGCAAACCTCAGCGAGGACGCTGAGTCCCATAAGGGGGGTGGATTGTAACACCCTAGGCAAATCTCACATTGGCAAAACACGGGAGAGATGCTGTGTTTATAAGTTGACGGTTCGTAATCCCTAGTGACGCATTTTAAAACCGTGAGGGCTTCAGCCCATAACGGACAATATCACTAGTGGGCCGGGCCATTACATCAGTAGATAAAAGTAATTATAGAAATAAAAATTTGGATAGTTGGTTTCAGATATAACATCAGTAGAAGTGCTAATTAAAAGATCAATTCTGAGTAGTATAAAGGTGAAGATGACCTAGCAGAGACACTACAAAGTACTGTTATCTAACATAGCTATTAGGTTAAGAAGAAGAATGGAACTAGGGAATAAAGTAATCAAGGTTTTATTTTGGATAGATAAAAGAGATGAATTAAAGAACAAACTGAATAGCCAATAATAGAACAAGATTAGGAAGAGTAAAGTCAAGATTAGGTTAAGAAAAAGAATGGAACTAGGGAATAAAGTAATTAAGGTTTTATTTTGGATAGATAAAAGAGATGAATTAAAGAGCAAACTGAATAGCTATGAATAGAACAAGATTAGGAAGAGTAAAATCAAGATATAAAGGAGGCAAAGTGCAGTTCTAGGAAAGTTAACAAGATAAACAAAATAATAAGGATAGAGAGCTTAGAAAAGGATGACACTAAGGAGGATGTTTGTCATAGTATAAGACCCAGAAGTGCAGAACTCAGAGCAGATCATAACTGATGCAGTGTTAGGAGCTTGAACCTAGAGCTCAGAGTTGTAGGTTTGGATTATACTTCATTTGTTTTCTATCCCCAAGGTGGAATGAGGGGCAATGGGATAAGAACCCTTTAGATTATTGACAATATAAGGAAAGTTAAGTAAAGTATGCAACTAAAGTAGGTAGTAGCTATAGGGTGTGTAATGGTAGCTTGAACTGTCCTATTAGGCAGAAAAACAAAGTCAGTAGGTATTAAGTAGAATAAAAGTCAACCTAATAGATTCAATTATGCTTGATGAGAAAAGAATAAGGGATAATGACACATAGGCTTTAGGTTAGACTATTGAGATGATGAGAAGGTAGTTAAAGATTTGTTATGAATGTTAGGCGAATGTCTTTAGTGTGATCAATAGAGTCACTTTGTAATAAAAGCAATAGTAATAGAAAAACAGTAGGGATAGAACGAGAAGCGATGTGTATAGGTGGTTATAAGTCACTAGGAAGTTTAAGGATTCAAGGATACCTATCTAATCATGAAGGGTAATTCCTTACAAAGGATAGTAGGGGACGATAATGTTTTGATGGTCATATTAGGAAGGAGGAACAGGAAGAATCATCCATGGTGAATGGCTTGTGTTCCATAAAATGAGTAGTAGGTTAGTACTATAGTATGATACTATATAGTAGATGTACTGGTGAAAACCAATCGCAGAGTTAAGATTAAGAAATAACAAAAATGTGTATTTCTATATTCTTAGAGTGAAAAAGTTTAGCTTTGATGATGACAGGAGTGTAGCTCCATACAACTTAGTGTTAGGGGTATTTAGCACTAGTGAGGGACACATCTGTTGAAGGTACTGATGTGAAAAATGTACTTATTGTCCAAGAATTTGTAAATGTATTTCCTGAGAAGTTTCCAGGATTGCCACCGGATAGGGAGATAGAATTCTGCATAGATATTGTGCCAGGTACAAATCCCATTTTTATGTCACCTTATAAGATAGCACTAGCAAAGCTAAAGGAACTAAAGGAGCAACTACAAGAGTTGTTGGATAAGGGTTTCATCCGGCCAAGCACTTCACCTTAGGGTGCTCCTATTCTGTTTATGAGGAAGAAGGATGGAACTTTGAGGTTGTGTATTGATTATAGATAGTTAAACAAAGTGACTATTAAGAACAAATATCCACTTCCTTGGATTGATGACCTGTTTGATCAGCTACAAGGAGCAAGTTATTTTTCAAAAATAGACTTGCAGTCAGGTTATCACTAGCTGAGGATTAGAAGTGAGGATGTGCCAAAGATAACGTTCAAGACTAGGTATGGTCATTATGAGTTCCTGGTGATTTCTTTTAATGCACCAGTGGCCTTTATGGACTTAATGAATAAGGTGTTTAGGCCGTTCCTATATCACTTTGTCCTTGTATTCATAGATGACATTTTGGTCTATTCTTGAATTGTGGAAGAGCATGTGTGGCATCTGAGGATGGTGTTATAGATATTGAGGAAGTATCAGCTGCGTGCAAAATTTTCAAAGTGTGAGTTTTGACTGGAAAGCATTTCATTCTTAGGACATATGGTTTCTAGTGAAGGTATTCGGGTGGACCCTAAGAAAATTAAAACAGTAATCGATTGACTTAGGTCTATCACAGTCAATGATGTACGGAGTTTTCTAAGCATAATAGGCTACTACAAGCATTTTGTGTAGAATTTTTTAGAATAGCAGCTCCTCTAACGCAGTTAACTCAAAAGAATGTCCCGTTTGTCTGGTCAGACGAGTGTGAGGAGAACTTTTAAAAGCTTAAGGAATGTTTAACTACAGCTCTAGTGTTATCCTTGTCAGTGAGTGGAAAAGGGTATACAGTGTATTGTGGTACTTCCAGAGTCGGGTTGGGGTGTGTTTTAATGTAGCACGGTAAAGTAGTGGCTGCTTTAAGGTAATTAAAGAGGCACGAGCAAAACTACCCTACTCATGATCTGGAGATGGCAGTTGTAGTTTTTACATTAAAGATCTAGAGACACTATTTGTATGGTGAGGTGTGTGAGATATATACTGACCATAAAAGCTTAAGGTACATTTTCCAACAGAGACACTTAAATTTAAGGTAAAGGACATGGATGGAGCTTCTGAAAGATAATGACTGTATCATTCAGTACCACCCCGATAAGGCGAATGTAGTGGCAGATGCCTTGAGTAGAAAATTTTCTGGCAGCTTGACACATATATTAGTAGAAAGGAGACCATTGATTTGAGAGTTAAATGAGTTGATGGATCGGGTTTGATCTTAGCCATAACAGATTCGAGTGCACTTTTGGCATATTTTAGAGTAAGGCCAGATCTACAGGACCGGATTAAGGTTTCTCAGCACAGAGACCCACAATTGATGTGGATTATAGAAAGAGTACAATAGGGGAAAATTGTGAATTTGGATTTAATGTAGATGATGCCCTTATGCAAGGCTCCAGGATATGTGTGCCATATGTGGACAACCTCAGGCATGAGATCATACAAGAGGAACACTACATACCTTACAGTGTTCACTCATGATCCACCAAGATGTATCATGATGTGAAAAAAAGTACTGGTAGAATGGCATAAAGAGAGAAACAGTAGATTTTGTGTCCAAGTGCTTGACTTATCAAAATGTGAAGTTTGAACATCAGAGGTCATCAGAAAAGTTACAGGAGATTCTCATTCTAGAGTAAAAGTGGAAAATGATTACTATGAACTTCGTGATTGAGTTGCCTTGTACCACACGAGGACACGATTCTATATGGGTAATTGTGGATCGTCTAACTAAGTCGGCTCACTTCTTACCTGTGTGGACCACCTATTTTATTGCCCAATGCACCAGGCTTTATATTCGTAAAATAGTTAGATTACATAGAGTTCTTGTATCCATAATATCTTATAGGAGGCCCTAGTTCACTTCTTAGTTCTGGAGGAAGCGACAGGAGGCACTTGGCACACAATTAAACTTTAGTATAACCTTCCACCCTCAGACAGACAGGTAGTCTGAAAGAACCATTTAGACATTGGAAGACATACTTTGCATGTGTGTCCTAGATTTTGAAGGTTAGTGGGATGATTAGTTGCTATTAGTGGAGTTTTCGTACAATAACAGTTATCATTCCAGTATTGGAATGCCACCTTATGAGGCATTATATGGCAGGAAGTGTAGGTCCCCTATGTATTAGATAGAAGTTAGAGAGGCGAGAGCACATGACTTAGATCTAGTGTAGTACACTTCAAAGATGGTTTTTTTGATCAAGGAACGTTTAAAAATAACTTTCAGCTGACAAAAGAGTTATGCAAATCTAAGGAGGAAAGATGTAGAATTTGTAGTGGGTGATTATGTGTTTTTAAAGGTCTCTCCTACGAAAGGGGTTATGAGATTTAAAAAGAAAGGTAAGCTAGCACCCCGTTACATAAAACCTTTTGAGATCACGGATAGAGTGAGAGCAGTTGCTTATCGGTTAGAGTTGCCATCAAGCCTTTCTCATGTCCACCCAGTATTCCACATTTCCATGCTTAGAAAGAATGTTCCTGACTCTTCTCATGTGCTGCAACTAGACACAATGGAGTTAGATGAGAATTTAACTTTTAAGGAACAACTAGTAGCTATAGTGGACTAGCAGCTGAGACAGTTTCGGTCAAAGCAGATCCCCATAGTTAAAGTTCTGTGGAAGAGTCAATCTGCAGAGAAATGTACCTGGGAGTCAGAGCGGGATATGCGCAACAAGTACCCATATTTGTTTAATATGTAGTTCTTTATTATTATTCTGCCTTGTGCAGAATTTGAGGACGAATTTTCTGTAAGGGGAGAATAATGTAGTACCTTGAAGTTTTAAATAATTATTTTATGTAGTCACTTGAGTATTGTCTGGTTTGACGGGCCTAGGAGAGGCCGTATGATGTTGTTGCTATTGTTGGCCTGAGGCCCTGTGTGTTGCATTTTATTGAATTTTCATGCAGGGGGTTAGGTATAGTTACAAGGGAAATTTTACTGAAATTTTGGTAATACCTTAGGATTTATTCTTGATTTTATAGATTAAATTAATTGGTTAATTTTGTCAGTTAATTGATAGAGGTCAATGTATATATATAGGTAAATGATGCCAGCCAATCTTCTTCTATCTAGTTGAGCTAGCTGTAGTCGGATCATTATCTCAGTGAGTAGATATTGATTTTAGTTATAATTTCAATATTATTATATTCAAAGCATGTTCATGCATCACTTATACATATATGTATGTAGTAAATATTAGACACGCTTTATATTGCATTTATTCTTGATGATATTGTTGTGATTATTGTTTTATGGTGATCTGAAGCTGTGTGTGTGAGTGGGTGTGTACGTAGTGTGCATATGGATATGAGTAGGATGGATAGTTGCGGCTGGAGCTTGACTTGCTGGGATCTGATCCCTTTTATGGATATGTCAGGATAGGCACAACTTTGAGTTGATCTCGCTAGCCCCTGCATTTGGATATTAAGAGAAAGTTTAGCTTTGAGTTGATCTCATTGGTAGAGGTTGGAACTAAGAGAGTTATATAGAGGATAAGCTTCCATATATATATATATGTGTGAGTATAGATGTGACACATGGGTGTATGAGAGCTCCAGATTGCTTTTGGTGTGATTATGACTTGACCTGTTTGAATTATGTGAAGGTGTTGCATTCATTCTTAGGGATGCACTAGACTTAGGTAGTTATAGAACTTATATGTAAAATCAATATTTTATTTTATGAGTCGAACACTCACTCCTGTTCACCCATTTTTCCAGGATACAAGAGAGCTTATCATTGTGTTTAACCTGCTTCCTACCTCGCAGGTCTACTAGTTGTTATTTTTTATTTTGTATTGTTAAATTTGAATTATAGACCTTCGCATGTATAGAACCATTTTACCTAGCTTGGGATTGTAAGATTAATTATTTTAGAATTGTAAACTTATTAATCTATATATGTGGAATGAATGGATAGATGATCATGTTGGATGAGGGAGTTGGACTCCCATTTGATCTTATATTGAGTTGTTGATGATTGTAAGGGAGAGCTGAGCTCTCCATATATATGTATATTGTGATCACAGGTCCAGTGAGCTAAAAACTCCCCGTTGGATGGTCCAGTTTATAGCCAGACTCTGTCTGATTAATTTTTTGAAAATGAGATTGTATATGGGCTTCAAGGTTGTGCTAATGAATAGTTAAGCTTACTATGGGTTTTGACGGCCTTATACTGACCCAGGTCTTAGTGCCGATCTGGCTCACGATTTGGGTTGTGACAAATAATAACAACAAACAAAATAAAAAGAAATAGATTATAAAAATGATACAAATTCTTTTCACTTAATAAGAACAAATTCTTCCCCTTTTTATTATTTTTCTCCTTTATATCTTCTCTTTGGGCGATCATTGGTAAGTGAGAAACTCACCAGTAGCTACACCAAATTATTATTTTTTTTTGTTTTTTTAAAATAAATCTCTAGATTCATCTGTTTATAATAGATTTGAATTTATCTTCTTAAATCTATGTACGTTAGAAATGAATCTAAGTTCTCTCATCAATATTGAGGTCTTAATTTGTTAAATTTGGAGGGAGTATTGGTCAAATTATACTTTGAACTTATATAAGTTATTAGATTGCTTTACACATCAAAATGATTAGTTTATATTTTTAACCAGATACGGGCCCAATTATACAGTCTTATAAATAGTTGAAACCTCAACCCAGTCCATGCTCTAATAACATGTTAAATTCAGAGGGAGTATTAGTTAAATTACAATTTATTTAATTCATTTTAATTTGAGTTTGTATAAGTTATTAAATTATTTTACACATTAAAATGATTAGCCAAATCAATGTTACAATCTAACTATTTATATTTACTCTTCAAATTTAGACTTTCCCGATGTAAGATTTATAATCTCAACATAATCTCTCATTATTAGGAGTCCTATCTTCCCTTAATGGAGTTTTGTTTTTATTTTTATTTCATACAATTTTGATGAGCTTTTTGACAATTCAAAATATAATGTTGATCATTGATTCTTTTAACAATGGAAACTAATAGCGTAATGGAGGTTGATAGTGTAACCTATTGAAATTTAGTGGTTTAATCTTTTATGCAAGCACAGAGATAACAAGCTCCTAAAAGAGCCCGTTATTATTTATAGGATTATTCTTCTCTGTCTAAATAATCTTTTAACAGAAATTTTCAATTTTCTGTATTTTCTGTATTTATATTTTTTCTATAATTCTTATGGATGAATTGTTAAATTTAAAGAAAAAAATTGAAAAAAATAAAAATTTTAATATTTAATATAGAAAAACAAAGTATAAATTTCTAATGCCATTGATTTAAACAGTAACTTTGAAGTTAATCCTATATAATAATTAACATTTATTATTAATTAATTAATTAGGAAACTGTTTGTAAATAATTAACTTGCCTTTTTTGAATTGCTAAAATTAACTTGCTAGTTCTCTCTCTTATCGTTCTATTTGGAAATTGTGATATTAACTTGACAAAGTCAAATCCATTGCATCATGTGGAAAGGAAATAGGATCTCCTATGGAAACTTCAAATCAAATTGAAAATATGCTGGAAAGGGTTTTTAATTTATTGATTAATCTTTAATTAATATGTGGCAGATGGGGTCTCAATATATTAATACCTTTTATTTTATCCGTGACAAATAAATTAAGAAGCCTAGAAGAGACATAAAAATGGAGAGAGTACATTAATTTCAAATTTTAAAGTCTTCGCAATTCAATCACTCAAACCTTACCAGAGAATTTTGGAGTAGAAGATTCATTGCAAAACAAGAATTTTTAGACCACACAGCAAAGATTTTTTTTAAGAAAAAAATTCTCATTGAAATTTAAATTCATTCAAATCTCACAATTGTAAAAATAATTTTGATATTGTTCAATAGGCTTAACTTTAATATATATATATATATATATATATATATATATATATTGAATTGTACATTTTAGTCTTTTTTAATTAATTTTGAGCTAATTTTAAAATTTAGTGTTTATTTTGGCGAGAATTCAAAATTAGAAATTTATAAGACTGATGTAGTAGATGACATAATAAAAATATTATTAATTTAAATGGTGTTACTAACGTGGCGGATAAGACGGCGATTGACTAAGACATTGTTCTGATGTAGTAAAAATATTATTATTTTATATGTTTTTGTAAAAGTGGCATAAACTTTAATAATAAAAAAATCAAATGTTTTCATTTTTTATCAATTTTAGCCAATTTTATTTGACTTTTATTAATTTTAACAAATTATATTTTGATGGGAGAAGATACACAAAGAGAGGTAGGTAGAAGGCAGGTGAGAGATGTCATTTAAAAAAAATTTTATATTATTTAGCACAATAAAATATAATTTATTATTATTTTCAAAGAGTGTAGCTCTCTCTTCCCCGCTCTCCACCTACCTCTCTCTTTGTATCTCTCTCTTTGTGTCAATTTTTGCCCTCTCTCTCTCTCGTTGGAAAATGATAAATTATTTTTATTAAAAATATAATTTAAAAATAGTAAATTATTTTTATCATAGAGAGAGAGGAGCCGTGGGGTTGGGGGTGGGGGGGAGGGAGGAAGAAGAGGCACTTCAAATTAAATATTTCTCTCTCTATCTCTCTCTTTGTATGTGTTATTTTTTAGAGGATGACCTCTTTCCACCATGCTCTAGCTCCCTCTTTCTGTGTCTCTCCTCTCATTCAAATAGAATTGACAAAAATTAACAAAAATAAACAAAATATTAGTTTTTTTTATTATCAAAATTTGCACTACATCAACAACAATGTCTTAGCCAGTTGTAATGTTATTCGCAATACTTTGTAAGATAATAATATTTTGACCACATTATGCCCCCCATTAGCTTCTCAAATTCCCAATTTTAAGGCTAATCAAAATAAATAGTAAACTTTAAAATTGAATCAAAATTAAAAAAAGAAAAAGCCAAAATTGGCGATTAACATAGTGGTTAGACTTTTTTTTTTTTTACAGTTTAGCTTATTCAATATTACGAAAAATTATAAATCAATTTTTTAACTTTTTCTCATCTTTTATTGCTAAAAAAATATAAAATAATGTTCACTCACACACATATATAGAGAACAAAAACTTAATTTTTATCTCAAAGAGTAAATCAGGAAAAGTAATGCATTCATAAAAATATTAATAGATAAAATATGTTCAGATAATATATATATTCCACCTCAAAAATGTGTTATTAATACATAATCAATTTTAATTAGTTTAAAATTAAGATTTACTATTGATTAGTCAATGAGAGATGTCTAAATACAGAGATGAGGCCAAAAAAAAAAAAAAAAACAAGACATATCCTTCGATTGTTCTCTCAATATAAAAATAAAAGTCTAAAATTAGCAGTCTCAATCAAATTTCATTCTTCAATAAAATTTTTCTCTGCAGAAGTTTCCACCTGAATTCTAAAATCGCTTCCATAGTTGAAAAGTATTTACATGTTCTATTGTTATTATTTGAGTTGAAAAGTATTATTTTAAATGTATTAATTAGAAGCTATTTAAAAATAAAAATTTAAAATAATTAATTTATTTTTTAATAATATCTAAATATTATTTTTCTAAAAAAAAAAAAATTAGAATCACAATAGACTCTCTAATTATATGGTGTCATGGATAACTTTTATTAATTATGTTATTTTGTATGACTCTTTTATTTGAGATTCATTTTCATTATATTGAGGTGAATTCTACATAAATTTTTAAAGAAATAATAATAATAATTTTTCTACTCTCTGCCAAGAGCCAACCATCTGGTCTGTATTGAGGCAAAGTCCAGGCTTTTCTTTTTTGCTTCCCATAGGCCCATGACAGAGGAAAGGGAAGGATTGGGCTTTTAGCCCATTTTTAATGTTTAGGGGAAACATTGATATATGATACTTTTTAAAGAAATTTCTAGCCTATCCCATTAGAGGGCTCAGCCTTCTTCCTCTAGCACAGCTCCTCGTCGAAGCCTTTTTTTCCAATGTTACCTTAACATACTAGAAGGGGGGCTTTGGGATCCCTCAGTCTCCCCCAGCTCTATATTTAAAATAAAAGAATTTAATTTTTTAAATTAAAAAAAAATACAATTTAAAAGAAATATAAATCAAATATAATTTTATGAAATTTCAATTGAATTTTTTTTTCGTACAAATAATTCATTCCAAATGAAATCTTCTATATGATTAACAGTGTTTTCAAACCATTTATATCACTTAATCTCTTTATTAAATTAGTCCAAGTATATTTAAGATTTTTAAATAATCTGTATATTCTCTAGCAAAATTGAATTCTAATTAATATATATGAAATTATAATTTTTCATTTTGGTCAATTGAAGTGATCTTGTTGAATAAGCATAAAGAATCATAATCTTCCAACTAAATGGAATATACAATTACAGGAATTTGACGATTGTTGTGAATTGTTGAGATAGCTAAGCTAGAAGTAACTCTATTTTTATCAGCTAAAAAGCAAAATTTTTTAAATATTCAAATTTAAAATCTTATGGTTTTAAAATTATTTTTTATTTTATTAATCTAACGTTCACTAACAATAAATAATTAAATTTTATTAAAATATAGAAAATTATGTATTACAAATACATGTTGCCTTTATCTTTTATAATTTACAATTAAAAGGAAAATTAATAAGTGTAATAAATAAAGAAAAATTATACACAAAATTTTGATTTTTTTTTTCCATTTAGTCTTATATTAGCAAAATTTTTATACATTTTTATTTTTCACTAAAAAAATTTTAAAATAGTGAATATAAATAAATAGATTGCAATATCAATTCGACTAGTCATTTTGATGTGTAAAATAATTCAATTACTTCTATAAATTTAGATTAAAATCAAACGAATGTATAATTTATCTAACACTCTTCAAAATTTAACAATTACGTAGATAAGAAATTGAAGTAAGCCAAACTCATTTGAATGAAGCCAAGGCTATTGAAAAATTATATCCTACCATGGTGATTCCATGTAGGTAAATTTATATAGAATGACAAATAAATAAATTAATTACAAGTAAGTAAAAATAGTTATTAAATTTTGAAAATAAAAAAACTACTGAATAGTTATTCGATGGTTATAATTTTTAAAGACTCACTTATGTATATATGTTTAATTCTTATTGGATTACCATTTTATGTAAAATATCCTATAGGGAATCACTGCTGTACAGTATAATTACTTCAAGGCTATTAGATATCAAACCTCATAAATATATAAGTGTGAAAATAAAAAAGAAAAAAATATTAAAAGAAAGTATGATGATTATAAATTGAGATTGAATTGTCTATCCTAATTAATGAGGTTTGAATTTGTGCAAACTGTGGTTGGAATTAACATCAGATTTCTCATCTTGAATTAAATGAAATCAAAATTGTCTATCCTAATTAATGAGGTTTGCATTTGTCCAAATTGGGGTTTGAATTAACATTAGATTTCTCATCTTGAATTAAATGAAATCAAATAGGCATTTATTACATTGGACTTGCCATTGTGAATTTTAATTTTTAAGCCCTTTAATTTTTATATAATACTAAAAAAAATGTCGTGCTTCCCTACCAAAAATAAAAAATACTGTCTAAAAAAATACTAAACATGAATAAAATTAGACTTAACTATTATATATAATTTATTAATTTTAGTAATATCACAATCTAGCTTAATTATGAAGAAACGAAAGCGTAAAAAATACAAATTTATACTATTGAATTCAAAAATTTTCACCTGGGATCACATGCATCATGCAAGATTTATTTTTATCTATTTGATTTCAATGATAAACAACATATTAAAACTCTTTTAATATATTTTTGGATCTGTATTTGCCATTTAATATTTTAAAATTAATCAGATTAATTTTAAAACCCTAGATTAAATCAAGAACGATTACACTAACCTCTTGATGCACTGCAGCGTGTCTGCGCCTTTGAGATTTGTCTTCAGGACACCAAATGTTGTCCTTCTAGCTTGTCCACATCAAGAACACCTATCGCAGCCCTTGAACAGCTTCTAAAACTTTTTCTATTAATTAGAAATTCAAGTTCTGCCTTTTAAGAGATTAGAGATGTAAACAGGATACTAGAAATAATTTCTAGTGTTCTTAATTCAAGAGATTGATGGCTAATCTCTTTGAATTGATGAGAGATAAAGAAGAATAGATGGAGAGCCTCAAAATGGCGTGACAAAGGAGAGGAGTGGTTGCTTGTTACTTTTCTTTTCATAACAACACTTATATAGCTAGGTTAACACATTGAACCCTTGGCACATGTTACCCTTTGATTAGCTCTAGGTTTAAGTGACCCAATCACATTGTGCCAAGTGTCAAACCTATATTTAATCTTGATTTTAATCATCTTACATGATTAAAAAATATTTGGCAAGCTTATGTGTAATCCCATGTGTCACCATCTCATGGTGCCACGTGTCACACTGTGAAATGACCAAAATGCCCCTATGTCTTAATTTTGAGTTCTTAACCCAAAATAATTATTTTTCTTCTTCTAATCAATTTATATCAAATATAAATTAATTAATTAATCTCTATTAATTATTTCTCATTAATTAAATTCATATTTAAACACTTTAAATATAAATTTAACTTATATTATACATCCAATAATCTAGATTTGGTTTCAAGTCATGCTAGGGACTTTGCAATTTAATTGCAAACCAAACCTATTTAATTAATCAATTAAACTCTTTAATTAATTAATTAAATCATATTTAAATAGGTGATAACTTGTGTATGTGTGTGACTTACTAGGCTCATCACTAATTGGCAATGAGATATGATATCAACTCTTAATATCATCAGAACTCTTTCTTACCATAAATGATTTCTCTAAATCATTTTATGAACCTCATAGACCATCGATAACACCTAGAATAGCATACCATGGCCACCAAATTAGTAATAAGGTTTACCTTAAATGAACCTATAATCATATGTTACCATGCACTAGAATCTCTCTGTTACAAAATCCCAACTCAAGCTGGAGTCATGGTTTATGTCAAACTCCATTTGCTATGAATATTATGTTCTCTTTTAATTCCAGTTCTTGATTAAAAGATTTTCTCATCGAAACTCTTTCGAATAAATCTATCTGTCTGGCCAGAACTTGAAACATCAAGAACAATTAAATGAACATAGGATTTTATCTCTATTTACTTAGAGGAACAGATTCCATCTTGATCAACACCTACCTCCATATATAACTAGTAGGAGCCAACACATGCCCATATACCCATACACAGTACAAGTATGAAAGCAGTATCAAACTCAAACTACCTATATACAAGATAACTGTGCTATCTCAGGTCTAAAGATTATATGCACTGATATGATTTATGACAAAACATTGATAAGAGTAAACTCCATGTGCTTGTCATAAGTGTCACAGGTTCGGCCTACTTATCATTTATAAGTGCCTATCATGTTTGTTATATGGCATGAGACTCACCATTCCATCTTATTTATATCTCATATAAATAACTTGGGAACAAATATGAATACAATCTTTCTGGATAAGTCATGTCCTTATTATGAAGTATCCTCGATTGTGAACCTATTTATGATACTTTGTGCTAGAAATACTGTCACTCATGTTCTTAACAACTTAAGAATAATATTTCTAACAAAATATCAATGGACCTTTTCTATTACACATAAATATATTATGTAAACGGAAAAGTGGATATGGCTTTTATTAATAAAAATATGTACAAGATACATACTAAATGATATGCTCTAGGGCATACTACTAACAATCTCCCACTAGCACTAGAGTCATTCATTACAATATCTTAGACCCATCTTCTCAAGATGTCAGTCTAACTGAGCTTGTGACAAAGGCTTAGTGAATGAATCAGCTGGATTTTCAGCTGATGCTATTTTCTGCATGGCTATATCGCCTTGCCCAACTATATCTCTGATAATGTGGTAGTGCCTTTCTATGTGTTTGGATTTTGGGTGAGACCTTAGTTCCTTAGCCTGTATGACTGCTCCATTGTTGTCACAGGGCTGGAACCGACTCAATGGAAGGAACTCTTGTAAGTTCATCATGAACTTCTTTATCTAAATGACTTCCTTTGCGAGATCGATGCAGAATATACTCACTCAGAGTGGAATCTGCAATGTGCTCGCTTGGAACTCTTTCAACTGACTGCACCTCCTTTACAAATGAATACATATCCAGAGGTAGACTTTCTATCATCGATATCTGATTGGAAATCAGAATCAGTATAACCATCCAATTGCAAGTCTCCACCTCCATAAATCAAGAATAAATCCTTAGTTCTTCTCAAGTACTTAAGGATATTCTTGACAGCTATCCAGTGTTCCAAACCTGGATTGGATTGATAATTGCTAGTCAAACTAACAGCAAATGCGATATCCGGCCTAGTACACAATATTGTATACATTAAACTTCTAATAGCCGAAGCATATGGAATCCTGGCCATCTTATCTTTTTCTTCAGGTGTCTTTGGAGACATCTCTTTAAAAAGGTGGATACCATGTCTCACTGGTAACAATCCTCTCTTGGAATCAAGCATGTTAAACCTCTTTAACGCTTTTTCCAAGTATAGACTTTGGGATAAATCAATTATTCTTTTCGCTCTACCTCTATATATGCGAATCCCAAGAATATAGGTTGCCTCCCCTAAGTCTTTCATGGAGAATGTATTTGATAACCATACCTTTATAGTTGTCAACATATCTGTGTCATTATCCATCAACAGTATGTTATCCACATATAAGATAAGGAAAGTGATAGCACTGTCACTAACCTTTTTATATACACATGGCTCATCCTCATTTTTTATAAAACCAAAGGATTTAATGGCTTCATCAAAACGGATGTTCCAACTCCTCGAAGCTTGTTTCAACCCATAAATGGATCGCTTTAGCTTGCATACCTTGGAACCATATTGGGATTCAAAACCCCTAGGTTGTTCCATGAAAATGTTTTCTTCAATGTATCCATTGAGAAAAGCTGTTTTGACATCCATCTGCCAAATCTCATAATCATAGTATGCAGCTATTGCTAATAAAATCCTAATTGATTTAAGCATGGCAACGGGCGAGAAAGTCTCCTCATAGTCGACTCCTTGCCTTTGGCGAAACCCTTTCGCTACTAGCCTTGCCTTATAGGTCTCTACCTTTCCATCAGAACCAATTTTCTTCTTGAAAACCCATTTGTTCCCTATAGGTATAATACCTTCAGGTGGGTCAACAAGATCCCAAACTTGATTCTTATACATGGAATCAATCTCAGATTTCATAGCATCAATCCATTTTGAAGAGTCTATATCTGATATAGCTTCTTCTTAGGTAAGTGGATCATCTCCATGATCTACTTCTTCATGAGTAGACAACTCTTGTTCTTCTTCATGAAGAAAACCATATCTCACTGGTGGGTGAGATACCCTGGTTGTTCTACGAGGAACAGCTGTAGATATTTCATCAACGGGTATAGGTTGACTAGATGGATCTATATCCATCTGATCTGTTGGTTGGTCAGAATTCTCCAATTCTAACTCTATTTGCCTTCCTTTGCCTCCTTCTTGAATAAACTGTTGTTTAAGAAATGTGGCATCTCTACTTATCACAACTTTTGTGAAGTAGGCAAATAAAAATAATATCCAAAACTATCTTTTAGATATCCAACAAATCGACCTTTTTCTGATCTGGTCTCCAATTTATCAGTGTTCAGCTTTTTGATATGAGCTGGACAACCCCAAATCTTAACATGCTTAAGACTTGGTTTTCTTCCATGCCATATCTCATAAGGTGTGGAATAAACTGATTTTGATGGAATCCTATTCATAATATACAAAGCTGATTCTAATGCAAATCCCCAAAAGAAGATTGGCATATCAGTATAGCTCATCATACTACGTACCATATCCAATAGGGTACGATTTCTCCTTTTAAATACACCATTCAGCTGTGGCGTTCCTGGAGGAGTCAGCTGAGAAACAATGCCAAGCTCTCTCAAGTATTCATCAAATTCAGTACTCAAATATTCACCTCCACGATCTGATCGAAGAGCTTTAATACTCTTTCCTGTTTGATTTTCTACTTCAGATTTAAATTCTTTAAACTTTTCAAAGGATTCATGTTTGTATTTCATCAAATACAAATACCCAAATCTTGATTTATCATCAGTAAAGGTAATAAAATAATGAAAGCCCCCTCCAGCCATTTCTTTAAATGGACCACATAGATCACTATGTATTAGCTCTAAAATATTTTCAGCTCTTAGCCCTTGTCCAACAAAGGGTGATCTAGTCATTTTGCCCTGAAGGCAAGATTCACAAGTTGGAGTAGGCTCAGAGCCTAATGAGGATAGAATCTCCATTTTCTCTAATTTTGTAATCCTATCTTCTGCAACATGACATAACCTTAAGTGCCAAATATATTTTGAACTTGAGTTGGTTTTCACCATGGCATTGCATTCATTTAGATTGCTATACTCTGGCCAGTGGAAACACTTTCTTACTGGCAATGGAAACACTTTCCTGTTGGCAGTGGAAACACTTTCCTTTGCCTTTGTCAGCTTTGGTCTTCCCTTTCTGTTTAGCTACTTTCTTTGAAGGACCAGGAATCTGAAGTTTCTTTTTCTTATTGCCCTTCTTCTTGTTGGACTTTCCAGCAAAAGAAGATGCAATTAAAGCTACCTCTTTTCCTTTATTGCCCAGCATATTCTTTTGAGCAATAACCAGCATGTTGAGTAAACCAGCTAAGGTGCATTCCTGTTTAGTCATATGGAAATTTGTCACAAAGTTCCCAAAAGACTCGTGAAGGATCAAGGATCAAATCCGTCTGTAGTTGGAAATCCATGTTGAATTCAAGATGTTCCAACTGCTCAATCAGCCGAATCATCTTGTGGACATGATCCCCAACATTCTGTCCCTCAGACACCCTCATACGGAATAGCTGTCTAGATATCTCATACCTAGCATTCCTGCTGTGCTCACCATACAACTCTTATAGATGAAGGAGGATCTCACTCACACTCAACATGTTCTCATGCTGTTTTTGTAACTCATTACTCATGGAAGCAAGCTTGTAACACTTAGCTCTCATATCATGCTCCTTCCACTAATCCAAAGTTTCATGTTTCTCTTATGTGGCCTCTGGAGGTAAGGGACCAGGAACATTTGAATCTAGAACATATCCTATATGTTCAAGGTTCAGGACAAGTTTCAAATTTCTTAGCCAATCAGAGAGATTAGGTCCTGTCAACCTATTGCGATCAAGTAAGCTTGCAAGGATATTGGATGGTGGTGGTTGTTCTGTGCTCATTATTATCAGAAAATTAATTGCAGAAATAACCAGATTAATTAGTAAATGTATCATGTAATTAACCAAAAATGATTATGGTCTTTTAATTAAATTGGTCCTTCCACTAACTTAGCGAATCCTACACTTCCAAAGTAGAAAACGGAAATCCTAGTTGGATGGATTTCTAGTGGGTGATTGAATTCTTATAATTCTATTGATCATCCTCAGGTACATCCATTATTGGAATTACAATAAACTATAAGTGAGCAACTCCTTGCCCATCACATCTCATGTGAGATTCAATCCTTTACCTAGCCCCTAATGCTCAAAATCTCAGGTACATCCATTATTGACTTATCTTGCATTAGTTAAGTTGATCCCATTGAGCCAGTAATTATGCAAATAATTTTAATATCCTCAGATACATCCAATATTGGCCACCAAACCATTTACATATTTACAACATCTCATGCTTAACAATTATTCTTAAGAAAATCTCTTAAATTAATTGCATCTTATGCAACTATTTAAAATTTCTTAAAATAATTACCCCAATGGAGGGCCTATGTTATAATTACTTTAATTATAGCATTTCCAACTTAATCATTTGTTTGGAAGATTTTATAGTCATCATAATTACTATTAAGGTCTCACTTTGCACTTTATCCATTTAGCATGCATATATCAGATAATTGCATACATTCACATGCATCTCATGCATTCATGGATAAGCAGTAAATATGGTATGATCATGGACTTTCTAAGGGATTCAATTCTGAGCCACCAAGAATTGAATCAGGGCATTCCTAGGTGCATTTCATTCATTCATTTTACAAGAGTTGCTGAAGGAGTACATAATCAACACTTGATCTTGAATTCCTCCCACTGGTCCCACCAATGCTCTTGACCTCCTTGAACTTCTTGCAATCCAATATTACATAGTAATCCTTGGCATACCAAGGCGAATTTACAAGAACTTAAATAAATGAAATTACAACCCAAAAATTAATACAAACTTAATAATACATGCCTAAAATAAATTAAAATAAATTAATTAATTTACAATCCCAAAGAAATATAAAAGAAATAAATCCAATCACATTGGTCTTTTATAGTCCATGATCATCCATCATGCATATCACTATTTAACAATTAAATAAAACATACATACTTAAATTAAATTGAATATCTCATATTCAACTTAAAAATTCAGATTTGAATATGATTCAAATAAATTTAAAAATTCAGATTTGAATCTCATTCAAACATTTTTTAAAAAATCATATCTGAATTTTATTTAATCAATTTTAAAAAATCATATTTAAATATGATTCAAATAACTTTAAAAATTCAGATTTGAATCACATTCAAACAACTTTTAAAATTCAGATTTGAATCACATTCAAACAATTTTTAAAATTCTGATTTGAATCATAATTTAATTGTGTGATAAAAAATTCTAATTAAACAATTTAATTAGACATAAAATGGATCTTAGATCATACAACAATTGCACATTCACCATCCATTTTCCTTTGCACACCATTGTGGTGTATCAACCATGCGCACCATGGTGTTCATCATTTGTGCTGCCACCTTGGCTTTGCAACCAGCAATGAACTTTTGATCTCATGATCAAACACACAATTAAATCATATAAACATCAATCTAAATGGCAAATATAGTGGCTCTGATACTAATTGAAGGAACGGAAGTGTAAAAAACACAAGTTTATACCATTGAATTCAAAAATTTTCACCTAGGGTCACATGCATCATGCAAGATTTATTTTTATCTATTTGATTTCAATGATAAACAACATATCAAAACTCTTTTAATATGTTTTTGGATCTGTATTTTCCATTTAAGATTTTAAAATTAATCAGATTAATTTAAGAACCCTAGATTAAATCAAGAACGATTACACTAACCTCTTGATGCAATCGCAATGTCTCGCCTTTGAGATTTGTCTTCAGGACACCAAATGTTATCCCTCTAGCTTGTCCGCACCAAGAACACCTATCGCAGCCCTTGAATAGCTTCTAAAGCTTTTTCTATTAATTAGAAATTCAAGTTCTGCCTTTTAAGAGATTAGAGATGTAAACAGGACACTAGAAATAATTTCTAGTGTTCTTAATTCAAGAGATTGATGGCTAATCTCTTTGAATTGATGAGAGATTAAGAAGAATAGATGGAGAGCCTCAAAATAGCGTGACAAAGGAGAGGAGTAGCTGCTGGTTGCTTTTATTTTCATAACAACACTTATATAGCTAGGTTAACACATTGAACCTTTGCCACATGTCACCCTTTGATTAGCTCTAGGTTTAAGTGACCCAATCACATTGTGCCAAGTGTTAAACCTATATTTAATCTTGATTTTAATCATCTTACATGATTAAGGAGTGGCTGCTGGTTGCTTTTCTTTTCATAACAACACTTATATAGCTAGGTTAACACATTGAACCCTTGCCACATGTCACCCTTTGATTAGCTCTAGGTTTAAGTGACCCAATCACATTGTGCCAAGTGTTAAACCTATATTTAATCTTGATTTTAATCATCTTACATGATTAAAAAACATTTGGCAAGCTTATGTGTAATCCCATGTGTCACCATCTCATGGTGCCACGTGTCAATCGTGAAATGACCAAAATGCCCCTGTGTCTTAATTTTGAGTTCTTAACCCAAAATAATTATTTTTCTTCTTCTAATCAATTTATATCAAATATAAATTAATTAATTAATCTCTATTAATTAATTTCTCATTAATTAAATTCATATTTAAACACTTTAAATATAAATTTAACTTATACTATACATCCAATAATCTAGATTTGGTTTCAAGTCATGCTAGGGACTTTGCAATTTAATTGCAAACCAAACCTATTTAATTAATCAATTAAACTCCTTAATTAATTAATTAAATCATATTTAAATAGGTAATAACTTGTGTATTTGTGTGACTTACTAGGCTCATCACTAATTGGCAATGAGACATGATATCAACTCTTAATATCATCAGAACTCTTTCTTACCATAAATGATTTCTCTAAATCATTTTATGAACCTCATAGACCATGGTTAACACCTAGCATAGCATGCCATGGCCACCCAATTAGTAATAAGGTTTACCTTAAATGAACCTATAATCATATGTTACCATGCACTAGAATCTCTCTGTTACAAAATCCCAACTCAAGCTGGAGTCATGGTTTATGTCAAACTCTATTTGCTATGAATATTATGTTCTCTTTTAATTCCAGTTCTTGATTAAAAAGATTTTCTCATCAGAAACTCTTTTCTGAATAAATCTATCTGTCCTGGCCAGGAACTTGAAACATCAAGAACAATTAAATGAACATAGGATTTTATCTCTATTTACTTAGAGGAACAGATTCCTTCTTAATCAGTACCTACCTCCATATATAACTAGTAGGAGCCAACACATGCCCATATACCCATACACAGTACAAGTATGAAAGCAGTATCAAATTCAAACTACCTATATACAAGATAACTGTGTTATCTCAGGTCTAAAGATTATATGCACTGATATGATTTATGACAAAACATTGACAAGAGTAAACTCCATGTGCTTGTCATAAGTGTCACTGGTTCGGCCTACTTATCATTTATAAGTGCCTATCATGTTTGTTATATGACATGAGACTCACCATTCCATCTTATTTATATATCATATAAATAACTTGAGAACAAATATGAATACAATCTTTCTGGATAAGTCATGTCCTTATTATGAAGTATCCTCGATTGTGAACCTATTTATGATACTTTGTGCTAGAAATACTGTCACTCATATACTTAACAACTTAAGAATAATATTTGTAACAAAATATCAATGGACCTTTTCTATTACACATAAATATATTATGTAAACGGAAAAGTGGAAATGCCTTTTATTAATAAAAATATGTACAAGATACATACTAAATGATATGCTCTAGGGCATACTACTAACAAATTATACCACAATTAAAAATTGCATTAAATCTGCATATGCATGCCGTAACTTGACTCGATGAAATGTTAAGATCACAAAAAAAATATTGAATTATCTTATTAATTTTAATATATATAGATTTGATGAAATTTGTATTTGAAGAAAAAAAAAATGGAGGTTTCTTGGTTGAATTCCAAGTGGGTTTTCATAAATCTTCTCCATGGGATTCTGGTTTTATGCATGAGCTTTGGCTTGGAATCTGCAATAGTTGCTGCTAATCGTGGAAATGAGACTGACAGACTCGCTTTACTCGACTTCAAGAATCTGATAACTCAAGATCCTCTTCAAGTCATGAGTTCCTGGAATGATTCAGTCCATTTCTGCAATTGGCTTGGTGTTTCATGCGGCTTGTCTAAGGATAGAATAGTAACTTTGAACCTGGAATCTCAAAGATTGGCTGGCTCCATACCACCTTCTATAGGAAACCTCACCCATCTGACAGGAATCAACTTGTACAACAACAGTTTTTTTGGTGAGCTTCCTCGAGAAATGGGTCGCCTATGGCGCTTGCAGCATTTAAACTTGACCTACAATTCCTTTGGCGGGAAAATTCCAACTAACCTCACTTACTGTAAGGAACTTACAGTAATTGAAGCATCTGTCAACAACTTCATAGGGGAGATTCCAGAGCAGCTTAGCTCATTGTCCAAGCTGGTTGCCTTTGGTCTTGCAGAGAATAACCTTACAGGAAGCATCCCAACCTGGATAGGGAACTTCTCTTCTCTGACTGGTCTTTCACTTGCCCTGAATAATTTTGTGGGAAAAATACCCAATGAAATCGGTCGGCTTTCAGGCTTGGGCTTTTTTCAACTTTATGGCAATTATCTTTCTGGTACGATCCCTTCTTCAATTTATAATATCTCTTCCATATACTACTTCTCTGTCACTCAAAACCAGCTTCATGGGGAATTACCACGAGGCGTTGGCCTGACTCTTCCGAGGCTTAGAGCGTTTGCTGGTGGTGGTAACAATTTTACAGGGGTTATTCCTGTATCGTTGTCAAATGCTTCTGGACTTCAGGTGCTCGACTTTGCTCAAAATGGTCTCACTGGGACTATTCCCGGGACTCTACAAAGATTGCAAAGCTTAGTTAGACTTAATTTTAATGATAATAACCTGGGAGATGGGGAAGTTGATGACTTGAATTTTCTTAGTTCGTTGGCTAACTGCACTAGTTTAGAGGTTTTGGGTCTGGCAAGAAATCATTTTGGAGGAGAATTGCCTAGCTCCATAGCCAATCTTTCAATCAAGTTACAAAGATTTACTGTAGGAGAGAATCTGATTCATGGAAGCATCCCTATTGGAATTGAGAACCTAGTTAGCTTGTACTCTCTGGGATTGGAAGGTAACTACCTCAGTGGAAATGTGCCAGCTGTAATTGGGAAACTGCAGAAATTAGAAGGTTTGTATTTGAATGTTAACATATTCTCTGGATCAATCCCACCCTTCCTAGGCAACTTGACTAGATTGACTAGGCTTTTCATGGAGGAAAACAGATTTGAGGGTAGCATACCTGAAAGTCTTGGAAACTGCCAAAATCTTCAAAACCTAGATCTCTCAAGTAATTATCTTAATGGAAGCATTCCCAAACAGGTCATCGGTCTTCCTTCCATCTCAATTTCTTTGGTCATGTCTCATAATTCCTTGACTGGTTCCATACCATTAGAAGTAGGTAACTTAGTCAATCTCGGGGAGTTGGATTTGTCACAAAACAAATTGTCTGGTGGAATTCCTAGCTCGCTTGGCAGCTGTGTTAGTTTGGAACGCCTAAATTTGGAGGGTAATGAACTTGTAGGAACAATTCCTGAGTCTTTGAAAAACTTAAGAGGTATAGAAGAACTTGATCTTTCAAGCAATAACATGTCTGGTGTGATTCCTGAATTTCTCAGCAAGTTACTGTTCCTCAAGCGTCTCAATCTTTCCTATAATGATTTTGAGGGAGTGATGCGTCCCAACCGCAAGTGCACGGGTCGTACAAGTAGTATAGAAAAATATCGATCCCACGAGGAGTTGTGTTAATGATTGAATTTTCGATATAAAAGTTGACTAAATTGAAGTATTTATGAAATTAAAATAATGACTTAATGGGTAATGGAGTATGAAATCTAAATGTGCAAATTTAATAATCTATTCAACTATGTAATGATTTAACTAAATTTGCATCAAATTAAAATAAAGCAAATTCAAATATGGCAATATTCAAAATGGCAAGTAATTAAATTCGATTAGAAATTAACAATGATAAAAAGGTGATTCCGGAGTTCGGGATTTCATATTCGAGCTATTTTGGGATTTTAAATTGGTTGTCCAATCTTATGAAACTTATGAGTTTTAAGGAGATTAATTCTTAAATCCTTTGAATTCCCTTTCGAGTGAGACAAAGAGTGCCTTAATCAAACTAATCCTACTTTCGTGGAGTTAGAATTAATTAAGACCCATTAAGTTCCTTAATTAATCTGTGAATCCTCTTAATCCTTAGCCTATTTCTAGGTCTAAGTTAATTAAGTCCAATTTCCTGATTATCTATCACAAGGCCTTCTCCTTTCGGTGCTTCAACCATGGATTAAGAACATTACTCAATGGGATCCTACATTAAGCATGTCATAAAGCATACAAGAAATGAATAAAACTCATTAAGACCACAAAATATGGATTACCCAATCAAAATTCACAAAATATCTCAAATATTACAACCCTTACTCCAGAATCAAAAGTAAACTACTCACTATCCATAATGCTTACAAGATATGATGAGTTTAAATGGAAATAAAGCTTTAATCTAAGCTAAGAAGTAAGGAATTAAACACTAGAAATGTAGAAAAGTGTAAAGAAAGAAAGAAATCTGCAAATCTTAGTTGAAAATGGTGTGGAAGGTGAAAATGGCTCCTCAAATTCTGCTCAGCCTCCTCTTCTTCTTCTTTGCTCCTTGCCTCCTTCTAAAATGAGAAAATGGGACTATATATAGCATTTTTCTGACATGGAGCCCTAAAATAGTATGTTCTAGGAGGAATACATTAAGGGAATCTTCTGCCAGCTCATTAATGAACTCTTTATGGGACTGCATAAGTGGACTGCATAAGTTATGCAGTCCTTATGCGATTTTACTGGTTCTGGGTCACTTATGCGGAGCTGCATGACTTGGTGCATAGGTTATGCACAAATTCGTGAATGTGCATAAGGGAGGTGAGAATGTGCATAAGCTATGCAGTCTCCTTATGCACATTTCGGCTGGTTCTGGAACAGTGATCTTCCTCCTTATGCAGAACTGCATAGCTTATGCGGCAAGTTATGCACAGTTTGGTCAATGCATATTTCAGCTTGAAAACTTGTTTTTGGCATCTTTTTGCTGTAGAAGACACTCCTCAATGGCAAAATTCTCTTTAGTCCTTCAAAAACACCATTTTTCCTACAAAACAAAGTAAAAATTACAAATTAGTGCAAAATTGACAACTATGAAAAACTAACTAATTAACTAATGAAATTAGCTAAAAATGACTAATAACCAAATAAAATGATTATGAAATTAAACCTAAATGATTATGCATAATGTATGCATCAAATACCCCCAAACTCAAGCTTTTGCTTGTCCTCAAGCAAACTTTAAAATGTGATGCAAAGTTTTTAGGGGTGCCTTATCCAAAGAGTTATGAAAATTACCAATTAAAGTAACTTAACACACCTTTAGCCATACCAACAATCCATATACCCATCCTTCAAAATGCAAAGAATCTAATGCTTATCCAAGCTTTCACCGCTTAGCCATCAAGTCAATTATCATTCAAAATCCCCAAACCAACCAATCAAAATAGAGAGTCATGCTCAAAAGGAATTCTAGAACAATCAATAGTCAAAGTGTCTCCATATGGAATGATGGAATTGAATGAATGAATGACTAATTTCCCAATCCCATAGGCAAATTCCCTACTCCTATCTCCACTAATGTAGCTAGTACCATCAAGAGATCAAAGGTCTTTTTAGAGATGTAATGGGGCCATGGGGTTCAAAATGAGGCTAAGAAGAAAGATGGGTAAAAGGATTCAAAGCATGAGAATATTTTCAATTTTGAAACATAAGGTACACTTTATTATATATTTTTTTCTTTTTCTCTTTTTTTATATGTGGGAGAGAAGAATACACAATGAGGATTGTCAAGTGCTAGAATAGTTTACAAAACACATACAAAATAGAGGGACATTTTTGATACTTTAACTTGTATTTTGCATTTTCTTTTGATGATTGTCCCTAAAATTGCCACCCCCAAACTCATTTCTTTTAATACTTTGGGTGGATTTCTTTCATTTTGAATGGCAATAGTGAAAAGCACATATACTAGCACTTTTACAAGATGACAAGCATTTCTTCTCCCTTTTATTGTATATATTTTTTTCTTTTCTTTTTCTCTTTTTTTTTTTATGTACCTAATATTGTAAATAATTATTCTCATGAAAAGGGTTGTAGTGTTTGGTTCATTAGCTAGGTAGCAATAAGGGATTCAAGAAAAATTAGGGATAAAAAGGCTCAAAAGGGGTTTGCAAGGGTAATTTTAATTAGGAAAAGGGCCAAAGGTTTAAAATGAGAAGGTTTAAATCAAAGAATGCCTAATCATCTCTCTTTTCAAGTACAAGCTGGTATTTCGCCTTGAAAGGTTTAGAAAATTTGTTCTAGGATTGGTAAGACATCATTTGACTACCTTATATCCAATAACTCCCTCTAAACACTCCAATCTCTAAAGGACTAGTTGGGTGGCTTTTTGGCTAAGAAGATATAGACAAGGGATAGACACTTCAAAACCTTGCACCTTTTAGGAACTTTCAATCCACAAACCCAACTAAAAGGTGAGTCAAATCACTCTCATAGGCACATTTTCAATACTCAAGGGATTTGGCAAAAGATTTTAATGCATGGTGTATGATTCCTAAAATGAGTAATGCATGAACTAAATGGAGGAAGCCTATTTGTATGCAATTTGTACAATTTCTAAGTGATGTATAATGTGTGTGTAAATGTGTAATGAATATGTATGTATGGATGTATATGTAAAATATTTACAATATATGTAAATGAAATGGGATGAGATGCTCTTATACTCAAAATGTGAAAAATAAAGCTAAAAATCAAAATGTGCACCCCCAAACTCAAAATTAGACATTGTCCTCAATGTCTCAAACAGTAGATATCCAAAACTCAAAGCAAATAATATTGACCAGGAATTGTAAAAATTAAGAACAAAAAGAAAGAGTTACCTGGTATGAGAATTCAAGTTAAAGGGATGCATAAGAAGTCGCAGTGTTATGCAGAGTTAAGTCTTCATCGAGCATGTGCATAGGTAAGGTGCATAAGCCATGCGGTGCTGCATAAGAGGCAATAGATGTTGCATAGGCTATGCAGGACAGTTGCATAAGGGAAATACAACCTGTGCAGTTCTGCAGAAGTAGCAGAAAGAGTTGCACAGGCTATGCAAAGGTTATGCATGAGGAAATTCATAGCTGTGCAGTGTATACAAAAAGCTGCTGCATGGGAATTTGCAAGGGGAAATGTACAACCAGCAGTAAAAGTATGGAAATATAGACAGAGTATGGGCAAATATGTACAAAAAGGCAATAAGTGCAATAAAAATCAAAGAAGACTAATGTAATAGCTATTCAATAAAACTTCAAAAGAAACAGAATTTAAAAGAAACTAATTCAGAACAAACAAACAAAATCCAAAACAAACTATAAATGTTTGAACATATTTACAAAGAAAAGGTCCTACAAGATTGAACAAAAGTAAAATAAACACTAATCTATGTCTATTGTTTTTCCTTTGTCCAAGGATGTTGCTAAGTAATGGTCAGCCACTGTCCGAAATGATGGTGCAGGAGGAGGTGATGGAGGTGGGGTGGCATGCCCAGAAGATCATGAGTTGTTTCACCATCTCCTTCGCTTCTTCTCGCTTGTCCCTGGTTTCCATGACAAGGTCAAATAGTTGATCATGACGATCCTTTAGTGTATCAAGACCACTGTCAAGCTTTCTATCCACAAAGTAGATATCATCACTAAGCCTGTCAAGGTAGGTGAATAAGGCTTTAGTGTTGAATGCAGGAGGTGCTGTGGATGAGGTAGGTTCAGCTGTAGGAGGTATGGGCTGAGCAGAGGTAGCTGGAATGTCCTGAGTAGGCTGAGGGGGTGGGGTAGGTGTAGTAGGGTGCTGTGGGACTGGTGTGAAAGGTTGGGTTTCTGGTTGTGCAATAGGCTCAGTTTCTGCTGCAGGGTGGCCAGTATCAAAATATGATAAATGGAACCCTGTTTTGGTTAAGTGTGCAGTATCAAAATAGGAAGTGTCCTCAAGTGCTGGGATTGAGTGCTCTGCAGGATTAAAGCCAAAATGCTTGGCTATGACAGTAATGAGCCCACCCAAAACAATGTCACCAATGGATTTGGTGGCAATATGCAGCACATGTTCACAAAAGAAGTAACCAGGAGATACCTTAACTTTGTGAAATGCACACCATAACATAAATAGTTCAGATTTGCCCACAGCACCAGAACTAGTCCCTCTGCCCAATATGGTGCTAGCCATCAGCCTATGAATAAACCTAAGTGCAGGATCAAGGATTTGGGATGTTTTGGATCTACCAGCAGAGAAAGTTTGAGGTTGGTTTGTTATGATTCTCCAAAATTGGGCAGGATTCCAGATGCCCTTGTTGGCTACCTCTACTCCAGTGTGTGGTACTCTAAAGAACCCATCAATTGCAAAACCAAAAATGCCATGAAATTGGTCTAATGATAGTTCTCTATTTTGCCCCAAGCATCTAAATGTCATAATTGGCTTATGGTCTACATCATGCAAGTTGAGGGTAGCAGAGAATGAAGAAATAAACTCCAAGACTAGAATCGGATAAACTACCTCTTGCTTATGCACAAATTCTGTCCAACCCATACCGTCAAGAAATGCAACTACATTGTCAAATAAACCCAAAGATTGTAGAGCATCAGCAGATATATACCTAGTAGGTTGTACCCTTCTATCTTTGAGTCTTTTGAAAGCAGCTTTTTGAATAGTATCAGGGAGAGGCCAGGGTAGCTTTGATACAAATGGGGTTGCTGAAATTGGCTTTTTGCTGGAAGAAGGTGTAGAGGCTGGAGCTTTTGGCTTTTTAGGAGGTGGTTCCGAAAATGGGGTGGGTGGGTCTTTGCGTTTGGACAGAGGAGGAGCAGAGGACATGGGTCGCACGGATTTGGATCAGATTTTGCGTCTGTATGTGGTTGGTGGAGGTGGTGGGGGTGTCGTTTGTGGTGGAGGATTGGGCGTGGGATGTATGGATGACAATGGAGAGACTTCGAGAGGAGAGGCGGGGCGGGAATGTGGAGGGGTATCCATTGCCGATGGAGAAGAGATAGGGGGAAATGAAAATGTAGGGGGATTTAGGGTTTTCGTGATGAGAGCGCTGGTGGAGAAGATGGGAGAAAGACGGCGAGATGCTGGAAGAAATGGAGGATGAAGGGCGGTCGTGGGGTGAAGAGTCGGGAAGTGGAGGTGGTGGGAATTTTCTTTGCCGAAAATGAATTTGAATCGGGTTTGTAGGAGACTGCATAAGGGAAAATGATTTATGCATAACCTGTGCACTCTTTTGTACATGTGTTAAAATGATTTAAACTTCAGAGAAATGCTTATGCACAAGTGCATAGGTTATGCACTGTCCTTATGCATGTTTCGGTGACCCTTGAAATGTGGAGGAGCGAAGTCATGCGGGAGTGCATAAGTTATGCACTCCCCTTATGCATCTCTCGGCAGAAGTGGTTGTTCAGAAAATTGGGTCATGCAGAAGTGCATAGGTTATGCACTCTGCTCATGCACTGTTCGGCAAGTTTTGGAATTTTGGTTGGTGGTCATGCAGATGTGCATAAGCTATGCACTCTGCTTATGCACTCTGCGGTGGGTTTTGAAATTCAGAATCTTTGGTTATGCGGAAGTGCATAGGCTATGCACATTGCTTATGCAGGTCTCGGCAACTTTTGGGATTTTCTGATTTCTGGTTATGCAGAAGTGCATAGGTTATGCACTCTGCTTATGCACCCCTCGGCAAAGTTGTATTTTTGGAGTTCTTGGTTATGCAGAGGTGCATAACTTATGCACCTTCCTTATGCACCCCTCGGCAAGGTTGATTTTTCTGGGTTGTTGGTCATGCAGAAGTGCATAGGTTATGCACTCTGCTTATGCAACCTTCGGCAGAATTGGAGCATTGGATTTTTGGTTATGCAGGAGTGCATAGGCTATGCACATTGCTTATGCAAGACTCGGCAGAGAGAGAAAATGAAGGATTTGAAGCTATGCAAGTGTGCATAAGTCATGCACTCACCTTATGCAAGTTTTGACAGATATGAAATTTGACAAAATGAGGTTATACAGAGTTGCATAAGCTATGCACTTTCCTTATGCACTTGCAATAAAGGTGAAAAATGGCAAGAATTTTGGTTATGCAGGATTGCATAAGCTATGCAGTTGCTTATGCACAATTCAACAAGATTAAGATTGCAATGGAACATGAATTGCAAGTGTGAAAAATACCCTAGAATGATGAAATATAATTTTATGAAGCACAAACCATGAGAAATTTTCACCAAAAACACATCAATATATTCAAAGTTCATCAAAAGTGCATCACACAAGCATGTAAAAATGGATCCTACATAAAAGACCTTTGAGAGCTATGCCATTTTGACTCAAATTCTGCAAATCAACATTTAGCACATAAAACTCCATAAAATTTGCATGAAGTTGCATCTAACCACAAATGATGAAATGAAGTCTCCAAGTTTTGCCAAGAAAATGCAACATTTCTACCTTGAATCCTACAACCCTAAAGGAGCTCGAAATTGCAAAAATGACCAACTAACCACCATAATATCATTATAAGCACAAATATTAGAAAATTACCCACCCAACCTCACCAAAAACACATGTAATCTGCTGCAGATTCTATTTTTCTGCTCTGCATAAACCAGATAGCAATTTCAGCAGTTCACCAACCTTTCTCCATTGATATACATCCAACCTCATCAAAAATACAAGCCATTTGCTGCAGACACCTTTTTTTTTTTTTTTTTTTTTTTGCTGCAGATTTTATTTTTCCTCTGTATGAACTAGATTGCAGCTCCTGCACAGATTATGCAGCAAAAGCTTATCAGTTCTTTTGAAGGACAAAATTTTTCAAGTTAAGAATTACTTCCCCAACAGTTCACCAGCCCTTTCTTCATTGAATTACATCTACAAGAGACAAAATTTAACAATGTCAAAAATTGAATTTGGGGAGATTTAAGATAAAAACAAAATTAATGAAGATGAAAGTAAATCAACAAAAGCAAAATAAAAGGACTTGGGATGCCTCCCAAGAGGGCTAATTTATAGTCCTTAGCTGGACTCTTCATGAATTTTACTGAAAAGAGGTGAGGGATTGGAGAGCTTGTAACAGCTTGCTCCTAGTATTGGGTCTCCAGTTATGTAATGCTTCAATCTATGCCCATTGACCTTAAAATTCTCAGATTTTTCACTCCAAATTTCTATTGCTCCATAAGGGAAAACCTTAGAAACTCTATACGGACCAGTCCACCTTGACTTGAGTTTTCCAGGGAACAATTTCAATCTTGAGTTGAACAACAAAACTGAATCACCTTCTTTGAATTCCTTTTTCCTCAGATGCTTATCATGCCAAACTTTAGTTCTTTCTTTGTAAATACGGGCACTTTCATAAGCATCCATCCTCAATTCCTCAAGCTCATTAAGTTGTAACAACCTTTTCTCACCAGCTTGCTTAAGATCAAAATTCAAGGTTTGAATGGCCCAATATGCTCTATGTTCTAGCTCCACAGGTAAATGACAAGACTTACCATACACCAACCTAAAGTGAGTAGTTCCTATAGGGTTTTGTAGGCGATCCTATATGCCCATAAAGCATCATCTAGTTTGATAGACCAATCTTTCCGAGAATTATTCACTGTTTTCTCCAAAATATGCTTGAGCTCTCTGTTAGAAATTTCAACTTGTCCTGAAGTTTGAGGATGGTATGGGGTAGCTATCTTGTGCACTACACCATACTTCCTCATTAAGCTCTCAAATTGCTTATTACAAAAATGGGAACCCCCATCACTAATTATAGCCCTAGGAGCTCCGAATCTGCTCAAGACAAATTTCTTCAAGAATTTCACTACCACTCTAGCATCATTAGTTGGAGTTGCAATAGCTTCCACCCACTTTGACACATAGTCAACCCCAACTAAGATGTATCTATTACCATATTAAGGAGGGAATGGCCCCATAAAATCTATTCCCCAAACATCAAATAATTCCACTTCAAGAATATTATTTAGGGGCATTTGATCTCTTTTTGACAAATTTCCACTCCTTTGACATTTATCACAATCCAACACAAATTTCCTCACATCCTTAAAAAGATTTGGCCAAAAGAAACCAGCTTGCAAAATTTTACTAGCTGTCTTAGAGATTCCAAAATGACCTCCATAATCAGAAGCATGGCAATGATGCAAAATACTCTGGACTTCCTCTTCAGGAATACATCTTCTAATTAGACCATCACAACATCTCCTAAAGAGTAAAGGGTCATCCCATCTATAAAATTTCACCTCATGCAAGAACTTTTTCTTTTGTTGCCATGTCATACCTAGAGGTAATATTCCACAAGATAGATAATTCACAAAGTCTGCATACCAAGGTAGTTTAGCAACAAGAGAGAAAAGTTGGTCATCCAAGAAGAACTCATCAATAGGGATTTCATCCAATTCTTCACCATCCAATTTCAACCTACTAAGATTATCAGCAACTACATTTTCAGCTCCTTTCTTATCTCTAATCTCCAAATCAAATTCTTGTAGCATCAGAATCCACCTAATGAGCCTAGGTTTAGCCTCCTTTTTACGGAGCAAATACCTGATGGCTGCATGATCTGAAAATATAACCACCTTTGAGTCAATAATGTAAGGTCTGAACTTTTCCAATGCAAAGACAATTGCCAAAAATTCCTTTTCAGTTGTTGCATAATTTGTTTGAGCCTCATCCAGTGTTCTACTAGCATAATAAATAGCATAAGCCTTTTTGTCCTTTCTTTGACCAAGAACAGCCCCAATTGCATAGTTGCTAGCATCACACATAATTTCAAAAGGTAGGCTCCAATCAGGTGGTTGCATGATTGGTGCAGTGATGAGAGCTTGCTTCAACCTGCAAAAGGCATCCAAACACTCTTGGTCAAATACAAATGGTGTGTCATTACTTAACAAATTAGACAAAGGTTTAGCTATTTTAGAAAAATCCTTGATAAAGCGTCTGTAGAACCCGGCATGTCCTAGGAAACTTCGAATTCCCTTGACATTGGTAGGAGGGGCCATCTTCTCTATCACTTCAACTTTGGCTTTATCAACCTCTATTCCTCTATTAGACACCAAATGTCCAAGCACTATCCCTTCCTGAACCATGAAATGACACTTTTCCCAGTTTAACACAAGGTCAGTATCTGCACATCGCTGCAAAATTTTAGAAAGATTAGCCAAGCATATATCAAAAGAAGTTCCATAAACAGAAAAATCGTCCATAAAAACCTCCATTATGTCTTCAATGAAATCTGAGAAGATTGCCATCATGCACCTTTGAAAAGTGGCTGGTGCATTACACAACCCAAATGGCATCCTTCTATAGGCAAAGGTTCCATATGGACAAGTAAAAGTGGTTTTCTCTTGATCATTTGGATGGATAGGGATTTGAAAAAAACCTGAATATCCATCTAAATAGCAAAAGTAAGAATGCCTAGCTAGTCTTTCCAACATTTGATCAATGAAGGGAAGTGGAAAGTGATCTTTTCTAGTGGCAACATTTAATTTTCTGTAATCTATGCACATTCGCCAACTAGTCACTGTTCTGGTGGGAATTAATTCATTATTTTCATTTTTAACAACTGTCATTCCACCCTTTTTTGGAACAACATGTACTGGGCTCACCCAAAGTCTTTATGCGAGATGGGATATATGATCCCTGCATCAAGCAACTTCAAAATTTCCTTTTTAACAACTTCTTTCATATTTGGGTTCAACCTCCTTTGATGTTCAATAGATGGTTTACAATTTTCTTCCAAACTGATTCTATGCATGCAAAAGTGTGGGCTTATTCCCTTAATGTCATCTATGGTGTATCCCAAAACTTTCCTAAATTGTCTCAACACTCTTAACAACTTATCAGCCTCTAAAGTACTCAAATTTGCATTTACAATTCTTTGGATAAGTGTTATTAGTGCCAAGAAATTCATACCTGAGCTGAGAAGGAAGTTGCTTAAGTTCTACCTTAGGTGCATCTTCTTCCTTGAATGATGGTTGCTTAAATTCTGCTTTTTCCTTTTGTGTGAGTTGAAAAACTGGAGCAGAAATGAATGGTGGACTTCCCTCTAAGTGTTGAGCATATGCAGCTACATGAGGGTTGTCATAGTCTATGCCTCCTCCATGAATCAAACAATTTTCAAGTGGATCTTCTGGATATTTCTTCCTGAAGTGTTCTTCAACCAGCTCATCAATGATATCAACTCTCAAGCAAGTATCAGCTTCAGAATGATGCTTCTTCATAGAGTTATTAATATTGAAAATTAATTGCTCTTCACCAACTCTAAGAGTAAGCTTTTCTCCTTTCACATCAATCAATGCTCCTGCTGTAGCTAGAAAGGGTCTCCCCAAGATAATTGGAATATTAGAATCTTCCTCCATGTCCAAGATGACAAAGTCAACAGGTATGTAGAACTTTCCAACCTTCAGGGGCACATTCTCCAAAATCCCTTCAGGATACTTGATTGTTCTGTCAGCTAACTGAAGAGAAATGTGGGTTGGCTTTAGATCTCCCATGTTGAGCTTCTCATAGATGGAAAGGGGCATAAGGCTAACACTAGCCCCTAAATCACATAGAGCTTTTGTAGAACAAGATTCTCCAATGTGGCATGGAATTGAAAAACTCCCTGGATCCTTAAGCTTTGGAGGAAGTTTCCTTTGGAGGATAGCACTACATTCTTCTGTCAAAGCTACAGTTTCATCATCTTCAAGTTTTCTCTTGTTTGAGAGAATTTCTTTCAAGAATTTTGCATAAGAGGGCATTTGTGAAAGAGCATCAACAAAAGGCACATTTATATAAAGTTTCTTCAAAACCTCTAAGAACTTCCCAAATTGCCTATCAAGCTTGGCTTTGTGAAATCTTTGTGGAAAGGGAAGTTGTGGCTTGTAGGGCTCAGGAGGTATATATTTCTCTTCTTTTTCTTCAAATTTCTCCTTACATTTTTCTGCACTCTCTTGTTTTTCACTCTCATCAGTCCCTTTTTCATTTTCTCTCTTCTCACTGTTTTCACTCTTCTCATCATTTATAACTTTACCACTTCTTAAAGTAATAGCTTGACACTGCTCTCTTGGATTTTCTGGTTGACTTGGAAGCTTTCCAAAAGATTTGGCACTTGAGGAAGATGCTTGTTGTGCAATCTGGTTTTCCAAAGATTCATTTGTGTGTTTGCATCTGCTCCACCTTGCTTTCACCTCTCTCATCTCCTCATCATGCTTGTTTTGGTTGGCAAGTATCTGTTGCAATAAAGCTTGATGGTGGAATTTCGTTCTTCTTTGTTTTGGTGGAGGGTTCATATTTTTCTGCTGAAAATTAGGCAATGGTTGCCTATTTTGCTGATATGGAACTTGACTCTGCTGTTGTGGTTGAAAATTCTGATTTTGAACTTGATTTTGCTGATTTCCCCATGAAAAGTTGGGATGATTCCTCCAATTTGGATTGTAAGTTTGAGAATAAGGATTCCCCATTTGCTTGTTTCCATAATTACCAACATATGCTGCTTGTTCCCCATAATCTACTCCACAGCTGGTTGTTTCCTCTGCATAAGCCACTTGTTGTGAACTTCCAGCTGATGATGTTGAACTAACCAACATACTCAAATCTTCCATCTTCTTAGCAAGGACATTTGTAAGTGCATCAAACTTTGCATTAATCATGTTGAATTGATCAAGATCATATATTCTAGCAGCTTGCCTTTTCTGAGTTGGAGCTGGTCCTCTTGGACTACTCCAAAGATGAGTATTCTTTGCAATTTTCTCCAATAGCTCATAAGCCTCATCTTCATGCTTTATAATAAATTCTCCTCCGGTTTGAGCATCAATAATTCCTCTGATTGCAGGAGTGACATTTGTGTAGAAATTCTGATTTATCATCCATTTTGGAATGGCATGATGTGGGCATAATCTTTCCAATTCCTTCCATCTCATCCATGACTCATAAAGAGTTTCATCTTCTCTTGGTCTGAAAGCTGTCATTTGATTCCTCAACTCTTGAGTTTTCAGTGGAAAATCATGCAAGAAATGTATCAGTGAGTTGCTCCCAATTTGTAATGGAGTTGTGAGGTAAAGAATCAAGCCAATCCAATGCTCTATCTTTCAAAGAGAATGGGAATAGCTTCAATCTTGCAGATACTCCAGGTTGTTTTTGCATATCACAAATCATAGCAAACTTCTTCAAGTGTGTGTGTGGATTTTCAGAAGGATGTCCTCCAAATTGAGAATTTTGAATCATTTGAAGAACTCCAAAATCCATCTTGTAACTATTTGCATCAATCCTTGGTCTTGCTATGCTCTCTCTCAAGTCATCAAACCGTGGAAAAGCATGATCCATCATACTTCCCCTAGGCACGTTTGCATTAACAACTTCTTCCCCTTGGACTTCATTTTCATTGTTTTGACCATTTCCAGCATTACCAACACCAATTCTAACTCTTTCATCAGCCATGCCTGCTTCAATTTCAATCTCTCTCACAGCTTCCTTCCTTTTTCTGGTCTCTTTCTTATTGGCCTTACAAAATTTCTCTATTTCCGGATTGAACAATAAGGTTGTGTCAGTTGTGCTTCTAGCTCTTCTCATAAAAAAAAATTAAAGTACCTGAAAAAGAACAAACAAACACAAAATGAAAAGATAACAAAGATAAAACTAAAAACAACTAAAATGATCAAAAACTCAATCTTAAACAAACAACTCCCCGGCAACGGCGCCAAAAACTTGATGCGTCCCAACCGCAAGTGCACGGGTCGTACAAGTAGTATAGAAAAATATCGATCCCACGAGGAGTTGTGTTAATGATTGAATTTTCGATATAAAAGTTGACTAAATTGAAGTATTTATGAAATTAAAATAATGACTTAATGGGTAATGGAGTATGAAATCTAAATGTGCAAATTTAATAATCTATTCAACTATGTAATGATTTAACTAAATTTGCATCAAATTAAAATAAAGCAAATTCAAATATGGCAATATTCAAAATGGCAAGTAATTAAATTCGATTAGAAATTAACAATGATAAAAGGTGATTAGGAGTTAGGATTTCATATTCGAGCTATTTTGGGATTTTAAATTGGTTGTCCAATCTTATGAAACTTATGAGTTTTAAGGAGATTAATTCTTAAATCCTTTGAATTCCCTTTCGAGTGAGACAAAGAGTGCCTTAATCAAACTAATCCTACTTTCGTGGAGTTAGAATTAATTAAGACCCATTAAGTTCCTTAATTAATCTGTGAATCCTCTTAATCCTTAGCCTATTTCTAGGTCTAAGTTAATTAATTCCAATTTCCTGATTATCTATCACAAGGCCTTCTCCTTTCGGTGCTTCAACCATGGATTAAGAACATTACTCAATGGGATCCTACATTAAGCATGTCATAAAGCATACAAGAAATGAATAAAACTCATTAAGACCACAAAATATGGATTACCCAATCAAAATCCACAAAATATCTCAAATATTACAACCCTTACTCCAGAATCAAAAGTAAACTACTCACTATCCATAATGCTTACAAGATATGATGAGTTTAAATGGAAATAAAGCTTTAATCTAAGCTAAGAAGTAAGGAATTAAACACTAGAAATGTAGAAAAGTGTAAAGAAAGAAAGAAATCTGCAAATCTTAGTTGAAAATGGTGTGGAAAGTGAAAATGGCTCCTCAAATTCTGCTCAGCCTCCTCTTCTTCTTCTTTGCTCCTTGCCTCCTTCTAAAATGAGAAAATGGGACTATATATAGCATTTTTCTGACATAGAGCCCTAAAATAGTATGTTCTAGGAGGAATACATTAAGGGAATCTTCTGCCAGCTCATTAATGAACTCTTTATGGGACTGCATAAGTGGACTGCATAAGTTATGCAGTCCCTTATGCGATTTTCAGCTGATTACAGGTCACTTATGCGGTCGCATGACTTGGTGCATAGGTTATGCACAAATTCGTGAATGTGCATAAGGGAGGTGAGAATGTGCATAAGCTATGCAGTCTCCTTATGCACATTTCGGCTGGTTCTGGAACAGTGATCTTCCTCCTTATGCAGATCTGCATAGCTTATGCGGCAAGTTATGCACAGTTTGGTCAATGCATATTTCAGCTTGAAAACTTGTTTTTGGCATCTTTTTGCTGTAGAAGACACTCCTCAATGGCAAAATTCTCTTTAGTCCTTCAAAAACACCATTTTTCCTACAAAACAAAGTAAAAATTACAAATTAGTGCAAAATTGACAACTATGAAAAACTAACTAATTAACTAATGAAATTAGCTAAAAATGACTAATAACCAAATAAAATGATTATCAAATTAAACCTAAATGATTATGCATAATGTATGCATCAGGGAGAAGTGCCAGGAGAAGGTATATTTTCAAATGCCAGTGCCATTTCAATTATTGGAAATGATGAACTCTGTGGTGGTATCCCAGACTTACATTTGTCTGCATGCTCCAAGAAAAAGCAAGAAAAACCTCTAAAGCTCAAGGTAATAATCTCTGCAACAATCGCAGTTGTATTTTCAATTGTTTCAATATTATGTTCTATTGCTATTATCCGCATGGGCAAAAAATCAAGAAAGAAAAGTTCCAAAGCTCCTCTTTCAGAGGAACGGCAAGCAGGTATGTCCTATTCAAAAATTGTGAAATCAACTGATGGCTTCTCTGCTGAAAATTTGATTGGCTCGGGGAGTTTTGGTTCCGTATACAAAGGAACTCTCTCTGGTGACGGAAAAACTGTTGCCATTAAGGTACTGAACCTTGAACAGCAAGGTGCTTCACAGAGTTTTATTGATGAATGTGATACATTGAGAAGCATACGGCATCGTAATCTCTAAGAATCATCACTGCTGCTCAACCATTGATCATCAAGGCAATGATTTTAAATGTCCGTTTTGAGTTCATGTCAAATGGAAATCTGGACAAGTGGTTGCATCCTAAAGCGGATGAGCAAGATCAAAAAAGAGATTGAGCCTTATCCAAAGATTGAATATAGCCATTGATATTGCTTCGCATTGGATTATCTACATCACCATTGTGAAACTCCAATTGTTCATTGTGATCTAAAGCCAAGCAATGTACTCCTTGATGAAGATATGACAGCCCATGTGGGTGATTTTGGATTGGCAACCTTCCTCCTTGAATCATCAAGAAATCCCTCAAAAAATGAAGTAGTGTCAGCTACATTAAAGGGCTCGATTGGATACATCCCTCCGGTATTTGTTTGACTGAAAATCAATACATGCATAATATGCTTCTTAAGTTAACAGTAGTACAATTGCCTTAATTGCTTATCTTAATGCCAAAGTGCAAAGCACAAGTGGATTTTTGTCGTGCTAACGACATACTATACCATATTGCAGTATGGAATGGCGGACCAAGTCTCTGTACTTGGAGATGTTTACTGATTTCGGGATCTATTCTTTGGAGATGTTTACAGGAAAAGGCACGGCGATGAATTGTTCATTGATGATCTAAGCATTGACTCTTTTGTTGCCATGGCTTTGCCTGAACATGCCATGAATGTTATTGACCCAACAATGCTTGAAGAAGAAGAAAATGATGATAATGAGGCAAATGAAGATGAAATTGAAGAAAAGGCAATAATCAGAAACAATAATGCACAGGCCAATGCAAATAGAATAGAAGAATGCGTAATCTCAGCAATGAGAATTGCACTCTCGTGTTCTTCAAGGGCACCAGGAAAGCGAATGACTATGAACTTAGTTGTCAACAAATTACATGACATTAGAGATTCGTTTCTTCGATCAAAGAACAGAAGTTGAAGAAGTATGAATAAATGTTTACCCAACACAGTATCAACTCATTTCTGCGGTACATGTAATTTGAGATCAGTCATTTCTTATTATGCGGTTGATTAATTATTATTCAAGCTGTTGTAATCATAGCTGTTAAAATCTGCTCCACCCAGTCAATCAAATCGATTTAGCTAGAAATCTGACTAATAAAATTATCAGATATAAAGAAGAACCATGAAGAAGAGCTGAGCTGACGTGGAGTGAAGGAGTTGAAGTTTAACTTATTCTGTTAATTAGTTTTAGATTCTGTTAGTTAGTTTTCAAGTTAGCTTCTGTTAGTCACTGAATTGTATATAACAGATGATTGATTAATGAATGATCAAGATTTCAGTTCCACTTTCATTTCTCGTTATGGTATCATAGCAATAGCTATTGTTCTCTTGATTCTTCTCTATTCACAGATCTCAGATCTATTCTTCGACAGTTATTTTTTTTTGTTGATATCAGTTACTTTGTTCATCTGATCTTATCTGCTATGGCTATTGAATCCAGCATTCCTTCACAAAATCAAGTTCCTGATCACTTGACCAATCCATCAAATCCTTTCTTTCTTCATCCCAATGAAAATCCAGCTTGGGTGCTTGTTTCACCGGTTCTTGCTAGTTCCAATTATCATTCCTGGGCAAGAGCTATGAAAATGGCATTGCAATTTAAGAATAAAGTGAAATTCATAGATGGAACATTGAAAATGCCAGCAAGCACAGATCCATTGTTCTCAGCTTGGGAAAGATGCAACACTATGGTATTATCTTTGGGCGATCATTGGTGAGTGAGAAACTCACCAGTAGCTACACCAAATTATTTTTTTTTTTTTGTTTTTTTTAAAATAAATCTCCAGATTCATATGTTTATAATAGATTTGAATTTATCTTCTTAAATCTATGTCCGTTAGAAATGAATCTAAGTTCTCTCATCAATATTGAGGTCTTAATTTATTAAATTTGGAGGGAGTATTGGTCAAATTATACTTTGAACTTATATAAGTTATTAGATTGCTTTACACATCAAAATGACTAGTTTATATTTTTAACCAGATACGGGCCCAATTATACAGTCTTATAAGTAGTTGAAACCTCAACCTAGTCCATGCTCTAATAACATGTTAAATTTAGAGGGAGTATTAGTTAAATTATAATTTATTTAATTCATTTTAATTTGAGTTTGTATAAGTTATTAAATTATTTTACACATTAAAATGATTAGCCAAATCAATGTTACAATCTAACTACTTATATTTACCCTTCAAATTTAGACTTTCCCAATGTAAGATTTATAATCTCAACACAATCTCTCATTATTGGGAGTCCTATCTTCCCTTAATGGAGTTTTGTTTTTATTTTTATTTCATGCAATTTTGATGAGCTTTTTGACAATTCAAAATATAATGTTGATCGTTGATTCTTCTAACAATGGAGACTAATAGTGTAATGGAGGTTGGTAGTGTAACCTATTGAAATTTAGTGGTTTAATCTTTTATGCAGGCACAGAGATAACAAGCTCCTAAAAGAGCCCGTTATTATTTATAGGATTATTCTTCTCTGCGTAAATAATCTTTTAACAGAAATTTTCAATTTTCTGTATTTATATTTTTTCTATAATTCTTATGGATGAATTGTTAAATTTAAAGAAAAAAATGAAAAAAATAAAAATTTTAATATTTAATATAGAAAAACAAAGTATAAATTTCTAATGACATTGATTTAAATTGTAACTTTGAAGTTAATCCTATCTAATAATTAACATTTATTATTAATTAATTAATTAGGAAACTGTTTGTAAATAATTAACTTGCCTTTTTTGAATTGCTAAAATTAACTTGCTAGTTCTCTCTCTTATCGTTCTATTTGGAAATTGTGATATTAACTTGACAAAGTCAAATCCATTGCATCATGAGGAAAGGGAATAGGATCTCCTATGGAAACTTCAAATCAAATTGAAAATATGCTGGAAAGGGTTTTTAATTTATTGATTAATCTTTAATTAATATGTGGCAGATGGGGTCTCAATATATTAATACCTGTTATTTTATCCGTGACAAATAAATTAAGAAGCCTAGAAGAGACATAAAAATGGAGAGAGTACATTAATTTCAAATTTTAAAGTCTTCGCAATTCAATCACTCAAACCTTACCAGAGAATTTTGGAGTAGAAGATTCATTGCAAAACAAGAATTTTTAGACCACACAGCAAAGATTTTTTTTTTTTTTTAAATTCTCATTGAAATTTAAATTCATTCAAATCTCACAATTGTAAAAATAATTTTGATATTGTTCAATAGGCTTAACTGTAAAATATATATATATTGAATTGTACATTTTGATATTTTTATTATTAATTTTGAGCTAATTTTAAAATTTAGTGTTTTTTTTAGCGAGACTTCAAAATTAGAAATTTGCAAGACTGATGTAGCAGATGACATAATAAAAATATTATTAATTTAGATGGTGTTACTAATGTGGTGGATAAGACGGCGATTGACTAATACATTGTTCTGATGTAGTAAAAATATTATTATTTTATATGTTTTTATAAAAGTGGCATAAACTTTAATAATAAAAAAATCAAATGTTTTCATTTTTTATCAATTTGTCACGACCCAACCTATGGGCCGGACCGGCACTAGGACCTGGGCCAGCCTAAAGCCCCCGAGGCCCGTAGTAAGCCTAACTGTTTATTAACCCAACTCTAAGGCCCATTTGGGCCCAAATTCAAGAAATCAAACGGACAGAGTCCGGCCATAAAATGGACTTTCCAACGGGGAGTTTTCGACTTACCCGACCTGTAAACACAATAAATACTCAATTGGGGAGCTCAGCTCACCCTCCACATACTCGTCAGCATAAAAATAAATGGGAGCTCAGCCCCCTCATCCAATCCATCAAACATGCATAGAATATTAAGTTTACAGGTCCAAAATAATAATTTAGATTACAGACCCAAATCAAATAAACATTTCTAACACATGCGGAAATTCTAAGATTTAATAAGTTTATACAAACATTAGTAATCGACCTGCGAGGGAGAAAGCAGGTTAACCTCAAAAATATCCTCCTGTGGCCTGGAAAAATTTTTGAACAGGAGTGAGCGTTCGACTCAGAGAGTAAAATATCAATTTTAACCATAATCTCTATAACTATCTAGTACTAATGCAACCTGTGGAGTGAAATGCAACAGCAACAACATTTTCACATCATAACATCAAAAAGGTAATTTGGAGCACTCACGCACCCGGTAGCATCAATCATAATATATGGGAGCTGATCCCCTATACAGCTCTCTTAAATCCAACCTGGTGCCAGCGAAGAACTCAAGCCGGACTTTCTCTTAATAAACCAAATCGGGGGTCCCAGCGAAGAACTCAAGCCGTGACTACCCCCCGAAGGATCGGGTCCCAGCGAAGAACTCAAGCCGTGACTACCCGTCCATAGTCCACACCACATCACACGCACACCAACGCACGCACACTGCTCCAAATTACCACAACAACATCATGGCACTTTAACAGTTATCAATGCAACATAAATCGTGCCTAGAGTTTAACTACATAAATATATGCATATAAGTGATGCATGGGCATGCTGAACATATAATAATATCGAAATTACAATTAAAATTAATATTTTACTCACAGACTTGACGACAATCACTGTGGCGGCTGGGCGGCGGCAGAAGGCTCTCCCGGCTCACCTGACAATTATATAACAATTATTTAAAACAATTGACTCAAAACAATTCAAGAAAAGACCAATAACGTCTAAGTCGTGCGAAAATCCGGTGAGTCTCCCCTATACCTAGGACCTATCCAACCTGCAAAAGGGCTCAAAACACACTTCTATATTCACAATCCATATGTCCACAACTCAATCATATCACACAGCCCCTCCTGGGCCCATCAAATCAATCATCCATCACAGTATGTAATATTTCAATTTAGTCCTTATAATTGACCATTTTTGCAAAAACTGCCCAAATAAGTTCTAAAAATTCTAAAACTTTGCCCCGCGGTCCTTAGCAATATTACTAAGCTATTGCAAAAAGAATCATAATTTTCTAAGCTACCACGAATATTTTATGGATTTTTAATCCTATTTAAGCACTAGAAAATTACGAAAAAGCAAGGTTCGGGTTTACCTTTGCCGATTCCGACTTCGGGAATGCGCTCGGGACGTCTGACAATGGGGGGCTAGCCAAAACCTCGGCCCAATTCGGAGACTTTTCCAGAATGCAGTGCGCCGAATTTCACGCACCGGTCAACTGTCGAATTTTCGCGAATTGAGGATACCTACACGAAGCACATAACACGGGGGTTAGTACATAAATTTTTCAGAATTTTCTAAGTTCATTAAATGCTCGGAAAAGCACTGCGAAGTTCCGTGGGACCCACTGAAAAACGGTGTCGGAAAAATTTGAAATTTATGTCGCCGCGAAGGTGGAGCGTGCTGGTACCCTCGGTTTTCTCGTGGGATTCACGATTTTCGAGAAATCTAGCCCAAAATTCGAAATGGGCTAAAAACTTCCCGAGCAAAAATTGGACAAACCGCTAGATGGATTTCGGCGTTCTTGGTGTCTATGGAAAGCTCTCGCAGAGTAGATAATTTTAGACACAAAACCCGGTCCAATTGGTGGCCGGATCGATCGAATTTTGGCCAGAGAAGCCGAAACGCCGCGCGCACGAGGGAGGGAATTCGCGCGCGGTTTCCGGCCGTTTGGGGCGGCGGCCGGCTGGCTGGGGAGGCTGGGTGGTGGCGCCGGTCGGCTGGGGTGGCAGGGGGAGGTGATGCGCACATTTTGCATAGTCATTTAGGTCTAATTTTATAACTATTTTATTTGATTATTAGTCATTTTTAGCTAATTTCATTAGTTAATTAGTTAGTTTTTCATAATTGTCGATTTTGGATTAATTTTTTATTTTTACTTTGTTTTGTAGGAAAAATGGTGTTTTTGAAGGACTGAAGAGAATTTTGCCATTGAGGAGTGTCTTCTACAGCCAAAGATGTCAAAAACAAGTTTTCAAGTGAAATATGCATTGACCAAATCGTGCATAACTTGCCGCATAAGCTATGCAGATCTGCATAAGGAGAAAGATCATCGTTTCCAACCAGTTAAATGTGCATAAGGAGATCGCATAGCTTATGCACATTCTCGCCTCCCTTATGCACCTTCACGGAATTGTGCATAACCTATGCACCAAGTCATGCAATTCGCATAAGTGACTCGAACCAGTAAAATCGCATAAGGAACTGCATAACTTATGCAGTCCACTTATGCAGTCCCATAAAGAGTTCATTAATGAGCTGGCAGAAGATTCCTTCAAATAATTCCTCCTAGAACATACCATTTTAGGGCTCCATGTCAGAAAAATGCTATAAATAGTCTCATTATCCCATTTTAGAAGAGGAGGACAAGGAGCAGAAAAAGAAAAGGGGAGTAGAGGCAGAATTTGAAGAGTCACTTTCACCTTCACACCATTTTCAACCAAGATTTGCAGATTTCTTTCTTCCCTTAAATTTTTCTATACTTCTAGTGTTTAATTTCTTATTTCTTAGCTTAGATTAAAGCTTTATTTCCATTTAAACTCAATATATCTTGTAAGCATTATGGATAGTGAGTAGTTTACTTTTGATTCTGGAGTAAGGGTTGTAATATTTGAGATATTTTGTGGATTTTGATTGGGTAATCCATATTTTGAGGTCTTAATGAGTTTTATTCATTTCTTGTATGCTTAATGACATGCTTAGTGTAGGATCCCATTAAGTGGTGTTCATAATCCATGGTTGAAGCACCGAAAGGAGAAGGCCTTGTGATAGATAATCAAGAAATTGGACTTAATTAACTTAGACCTAGAAATAGGCTAAGGATTAAGAGGATTCACAGATTAATTAAAGAACTTAATGGGTCTTAATTAATTCTAACTCCACGAAAGTAGGATTAGTTTGATTAAGGCACTCTTTGTCTCACTCGAAAGGGAATTCAAAGGATTTAAGAATTAATCTCCTTAAAACCCATAAGTTTCATAAGATTGGATAACCAATTTAAAATCCCAAAATAGCTCGAATATGAAATCCCGAACTCCGGAATCGCCTTTTTACCATTGTTAATTTCTAATCGAATTCAATCACTTGCCATTTTGAATATTGCCATATTTGAACTTGCTTATTTCAATTTGATGCAATTTTAGTTTAATTAATACATTGTTGAATAGAATATTGATTTTGCACATATAGATTTCACACTCCATTACCCATCAATTCATTACTTTAATTTCATAAATACTTCGATTTAGTCAACTTTTATATCAAAAATTCAATCATTAACACGACTCCTCGTGGGATCGATATCTTTTCTATACTACTTGTACGACCCGTGCACTTGCGGTAGGGACGCATCAAGTTTTTGGCGCCGTTGCCGGGGAGTTGTTTGTTTAAGATTGAATTCTTGATTATTTTAGTTGTTTTTAGTTTTATTTTTGTTATCTTTTCATTTTGTGTTTGTTTGTTCTTTTTCAGGTACTTTTAATCTTTTATGAGAAGAGCTAGAAGCTCAAGTGACACAACCTTATTGTTCAATCCAGAAATTGAGAAATTTTGTAAGGCCAACAAGAAAGAAACCAGAAAAAGAAAGGAAGCTTTGAGAGAAACCGAAATTGAAGCAGACATGGCTGATGAAAGAGTTAGAATTGGTGTTGGGAATGCTGGAAATGGTCAAAACAATGAAAATGAAGCCCAAGGGGAAGAAGTTGTTAATGCAAACGTGCCTAGGGGAAGTATGATGGATCATGCTTTTCCTCGTTTTGATGACTTGAGAGAGAGCATAGCAAGACCAAGGATTGATGCAAATAGCTACAAGATGGATTTTGGAGTTCTTCAAATGATTCAAAATTCTCAATTTGGAGGACATCCTTCTGAAAATCCACACACACACCTGAAGAAGTTTGCTATGATTTGCGACATGCAGAAACAACCTGGAGTGTCAGATGATGCAGCAAGATTGAAGCTATTCCCATTCTCTTTGAAAGATAGAGCATTGGATTGGCTTGATTCTTTACCTCACAACTCCATTACAAATTGGGAGCAACTCACTGATGCATTTCTTGCACAATATTTTCCACCTGGAAAAACTCAAGAGTTGAGGAATCAAATGACAGCTTTCAGACCAAGAGAGGATGAAACTCTATATGAGTCATGGATGAGATGGAAAGAATTAGAAAGATTATGCCCACATCATGCCATTCCAAAATGGATGATAATTCAGAATTTTTACACAAATGTCACTCCTCAATTAGAGGGATTATTGATGCTCAAACAGGAGGAGAATTTATTATTAAGCATGAAGATGAAGCTTATGAGCTATTGGAGAAAATTGCAAAGAATACTCATCTTTGGAGTAGTCCAAGAGGACCAGCTCCAACTCAAAAGAGGCAAGCTGCTGGAATGTATGATCTTGATCCATTCAACATGATTAATGCAAAGTTTGATGCACTTACAAATGTCCTTGCTAAGAAGATGGAAGATTTGAGTATGTTGGTTAGTTCATCATCATCAGCTGGAAGTTCACAACAAGTGGCTTATGCAGAGGAAACTACCAGCTGTGGAGTAGATTATGGAGAACAAGCAGCATATGTTGGTAATTATGGAAACAAGCAAATGGGGAATCCTTACTCTCAAACTTACAATTCAAATTGGAGGAATCATCCCAACTTTTCATGGGGAAATCAGCAAAGTCAAGTTCCATATCAGCAAAATAGGCAACCATTGCCTAATTTTCAGCAGAAAAATATGAACCCTCCACCAAAACAGCAAGAACGAAATTCCACCACTGAAGCTTTATTGCAACAGATTCTTGCTAACCAAAATAAGCATGATGAGGAGATGAGAGAGATGAAAGCAAGGCTGGAACAGATGCAAACACATAACAGAATGCTGGAAAACCAGATTGCACAACAAGCATCTTCCTCAAGTGCTAAATCTTTTGGAAAACTTCCAAGTCAACCAGAAAACCCAAGAGAGCAGTGTCAAGCTATTACTTTAAGAAGTGGGAAAGTTATAAATGATGAGAAGAGTGAAAACAGTGAGAAGAGAGAAAATGAGAAAGAAACTGATGAGAGTGAAAAACAAGAGAGTGCAGAAAAATGTAAAGAGAAAATTGAAGAGAAGGAAGAGAAATATATACCTCCTGAGCCCTATAAGCCACAACTTCCCTTTCCACAAAGATTTCACAAAGCCAAGCTTGATAGGCAATTTGGGAAGTTCTTAGAGGTTTTGAAGAAACTTTACATAAATGTGCCTTTTGTTGATGCTCTTTCACAAATGCCCTCTTATGCAAAATTCTTGAAAGAAATTCTCTCAAATAAGAGGAAACTTGAAGATGATGAAACTGTAGCTTTGACAGAAGAATGTAGTGCTATCCTCCAAAGGAAACTTCCTCCAAAGCTTAAGGATCCAGGGAGTTTTTCAATTCCATGCCACATTGGAGAGTCTTGTTCTACAAAAGCCTTATGTGATTTAGGGGCTAGTGTTAGCCTTATGCCCCTTTCCATTTATGAGAAGCTCAACATGGGAGATCTTAAACCAACCCACATTTCTCTTCAGTTAGCTGACAGGTCAATTAAGTATCCTGAAGGGATTTTGGAGAATGTGCCTCTGAAGGTTGGGAAGTTCTATATACCTGTTGACTTTGTCATCTTGGACATGGAGGAAGATTTTAATATTCCAATTATCTTGGGAAGGCCTTTCCTGGCTACAGCAGGAGCATTGATTGATGTGAAAGGAGAAAAGCTGACTCTTAGAGTTGGTGAAGAGCAATTGGTTTTCAATATTAATAATACTATGAAAAAGCATCATTCTGAAGCTGATACTTGCTTGAGAGTTGATATCATTGATGAGCTGGTTGAAGAACACTTCAGAAAGAAATATCCAGAAGATCCACTTGAAAATTGTTTGGTTCATGGAGGAGGCATAGATTATGACAACCCTCATGTAGCTGCATATGCTCAACACTTAGAGGGAAGTCCACCATTCATTTCTGCTCCAGTTTTTCAACTCACACAAAAGGAAAAAGTTGAATTTAAGCAACCATCATTCAAGGAAGAAGATGCACCTAAGGTAGAACTTAAGCAACTTCCTTCTCAGCTCAGGTATGAATTTCTTGGCACTAATAACACTTATCCAGTAATTGTAAATGCAAATTTGAGTACTTTAGAGGCTGATAAGTTGTTAAGAGTGTTGAGGCAATTTAGGAAAGTCTTAGGATACACCATAGATGACATTAAGGGAATAAGCCCACATTTTTGCATGCATAGAATCATTTTGGAAGAAAATTGTAAAACATCTATTGAACATCAGAGGAGGTTGAACCCAAATATGAAAGAAGTTGTTAAAAAGGAAATTTTGAAGTTGCTTGATGCAGGGATCATATATCCCATCTCGCATAAGATTTGGGTGAGCCCAAGACATGTTGTTCCAAAAAGGGTGGAATAACAGAGTCAAAAATGAAAATAATGAATTAATTCCCACGTAATGCTGACTAGTTGGCGAATGTGCATAGATTACAGAAAATTAAATGTTGCCACTAGAAAAGATCACTTCCCACTTCCCTTCATTGATCAGATGTTGGAAAGACTAGCTAGGCATTCTTACTTTTGCTATTTAGATGGATATTCAGGTTTTTTTCAAATCCCTATCCATCCAAATGATCAAGAGAAAACCACTTTTACTTATCCATATGGAACCTTTGCTTATAGGAGGATGCCATTTGGGTTGTGTAATGCACCAGCCACTTTTCAAAGGTGCATGATGGCAATCTTCTCAGATTTCATTGAAGACATAATGGAGGTTTTTATGGACGATTTTTCTGTTTATGGATCTTCATTTGATATATGCTTGGCTAACCTTTCTAGAGTTTTGCAGCGATGTGCAGATACTGACCTTGTGTTAAACTAGGAAAAGTGTCATTTCATGGTTCAGGAAGGGATAGTGCTTGGACATTTGGTGTCTAACAGAGGAATAGAGGTTGATAAAGCCAAAGTTGAAGTGATAGAGAAGATGGCTCCTCCTACCAATGTCAAAGGAATTCGAAGTTTCCTAGGACACGCCGGGTTCTACAGACGCTTTATCAAGGATTTTTCTAAAATAGCCAAACCTTTGTCTAATTTGTTAAGTAATGACACACCATTTGTATTTGACCAAGAGTGTTTGGATGCCTTTTGCAGGTTGAAGCAAGCTCTTATCACTGCACCAATCATGCAACCACCTGATTGGAGCCTACCTTTTGAAATTATGTGTGATGCTAGCAACTATGCAATTGAGGCTGTTCTTGGTCAAAGAAAGGACAAAAAGGCTTATGTTATTTATTATGCTAGTAGAACACTGGATAAGGCTCAAACAAATTATGCAACAACTGAAAAGGAATTTTTAGCAATTATCTTTGCATTGGAAAAATTCAGACCTTACATTATTGATTCAAAGGTGGTTATGTTTTCAGATCATGCAGCCATCAGGTATTTGCTCCGTAAAAAGGAGGCTAAGCCTAGGCTCATTAGGTGGATTCTGATGTTACAAGAATTTGATTTGGAGATTAGAGATAAGAAGGGAGCTGAAAATGTAGTTGCTGATAATCTTAGTAGGTTGAAATTGGATGATGAAGAATTGGATGAAATCCCTATTGATGAGTTTTTCTTGGATGAACAACTTTTCTCTCTTGTTGCTAAACTACCTTGGTATGCAGACTTTGTGAATTATCTATCTTGTGGAGTTTTACCTCTAGGAATGACATGGCAACAAAAGAAAAAGTTTTTGCATGAGGTGAAGTTTTATAGATGGGATGACCCTTTACTCTTTAGGAGATGCTGTGATGGTTTAATAAGGAGATGTATTCCTGAAGAGGTACAGAGTATTATGCATCATTGCCATGCTTCTGATTATGGAGGACATTTTGGAATCTCTAAAACAGCTAGTAAAATTTTGCAAGCTGGTTTCTTTTGGCCAAATCTTTTTAAGGATGTGAGGAGATTTGTGTTGGATTGTGATAAATGTCAAAGGAGTGGAAATTTGTCAAAAAGAGATCAAATGCCCCTAAATAATATTCTTGAAGTGGAATTGTTTGATGTTTGGGGAATAGATTTTATGGGGCCATTCCCTCCTTCATATGGTAATAGATACATCTTAGTTGGGGTTGACTATGTGTCAAAGTGGGTGGAAGCTATTGCAACTCCAACTAATGATGCTAGAGTGGTAGTGAAATTCTTGAAGAAATTTGTCTTGAGCAGATTTGGAGCTCCTAGGGCTATAATTAGTGATGGGGGTTCCCATTTTTGTAATAAGCAATTTGAGAGCTTAATGAGGAAGTATGGTGTAGTGCACAAGATAGCTACCCCATACCACCCTCAAACTTCATGACAAGTTGAAATTTCTAACAGAGAGCTCAAGCATATTTTGGAGAAAACAGTGAATAATTCTCGGAAAGATTGGTCTATCAAACTAGATGATGCTTTATGGGCATATAGGACTGCCTACAAAACCCCTATAGGAACTACTCCCTTTAGGTTGGTGTATGGTAAGTCTTGTCATTTACCTGTGGAGCTAGAACATAGAGCATATTGGGCCATTCAAACCTTGAATTTTGATCTTAAGCAAGCTGGTGAGAAAAGGTTGTTACAACTTAATGAGCTTGAGGAATTGAGGATGGATGCTTATGAAAGTGCCCGTATTTACAAAGAAAGAACTAAAGTCTTGCATGATAAGCACCTTAGGAAAAAGAAATTTAAAGAAGGTGATTCAGTTTTGTTGTTCAACTCAAGATTGAAATTGTTCCCTGGAAAACTCAAGTCAAGGTGGACTGGTCCATATAGAGTTTCTAAGGTTTTCCCTTATGGAGCAATTGAAATTTGGAGTGAAAAATCTGGGAATTTTAAGGTCAATGGGCATAGATTGAAACATTACATAACTGGAGACCCAATAATAGGAGCAAGCTGTTACAAGCTCTCCAATCCCTCACCTCTTTTCAGTGAAATTCATGAAGAGTCCAGCTAAGGACTATAAATTAGCCCTCTTGGGAGGCATCCCAAGTCCTTTTATTTTGCTTTTGCTAATTTACTTTCATTCTCATTGATTTTGTTTTATCTTAAATCTCCCCAAATTCAATTTTTGACATTGTTAAATGTTGTCCCTTGTAGATGTAATTCAATGAAGAAAGGCTGGTGAACTGTTGGGGAAGTGATTCTTAACTTGAAAATTTTATCCTTCAAAAGAACTGATTGGTTTTTGCTGCATAACCTGTGCAGGAGCTGCAATCTGGTTTATGCAGAGGTAAAGTACAATCTGCAGCAGATAGATTCTGTCCTTGGGCTGCTATCTGGTTTATGCAGAGCAAACAAAATGGAATCTGCAGCAAAAAGGGTGTTTGCAGCAGATGGCTTATGTTCTTGGTGAGGTTGGGTGTGTAACTTTTAAGTATATGTGCCTTGAATGTTAATATGGTGGTAAGTTGGTCATCTTTGTAGTTTTGAGATTATTTGGGTTGTAGGATTCAAGGTAGAAATGCTGCATTTTCTTGGCAAAACTTGGAGAGTTCATTTCTCATTTGTGGTTAGATGCAACTTTATGCAGATTTTATGGAGTTTTATGTGCTAAATGTTGATTTGCAGAATTTGAGTCAAAATGGCATAGTTCTCAAAAGTCTTTTATGTGAGATCAATGTTTACATGCTTGTGTGATGCCTTTTTGATACACTTTGTATATATTGATGTGTTTTTGGTGAAAATTTCTCATGGTTTATGCTTCATGGAATTATATTTCTTCATTCTAGGGTATTTTTCACACTTGCAAATCATGTTCCATTGCAATCTTAATCTTGTTGAATTGTGCATAAACAACTGCATAGCTTATGCAATCTTGCATAACCATAATTCTTGCCATTTTTCACCTTTATTATAAGTGCATAAGGAAAGAGCATAGCTTATGCAACTCTACATAGCCTAATTTTGTCAAATTTCACATCTTTCGAAACTTGCATAAGCAGCGTGCATGACCTATGCACATTTGCATAACTTCAAATTCTTCATTTTCTCTCTCTGCCGAAGTTTGCATAAGGGGAGTGCATAACTTATGCACTTCCGCATGACCAAAAACTCTGACTCTCAAAAACTGCCGAGGGGTGCATAAGCAGAGTGCATAGCTTATGCACTTCTGCATGACCAGAAACCCAGAAAAACCAAACTTGCCGAGGGTTGCATAAGCAGAGTGCATAGCTTATGCACTTCTGCATAACCAAAGACTCTGAATTTCAAAAGCTGCCGAGACATGCATAAGCAGAGTGCATAGCTTATGCACTTCTGCATGACCTCATACTCTGAATCTCAAAACCCACCGAAGACTGCATAAGCAGAGTGCATAGCTTATGCACATCTGCATGACCACCAACCCAAATTCAAAAAAAAAATTGCCGAAGAATGCATAAGGAAGGTGCATGACCTATGCACTTCTGCATGACCCGATTCTCTGAAAAACCAATTCTGCCGAGAGATGCATAAGGGGAGTGCATGACTTATGCACTCCCGCATGACTTCACCTCCCAAATTTCAAAAGTTGCCGAGACCTGCATAAGCAACGTGCATGGCCTATGCACTTCTGCATGACATATTTTCCTGAACTTCAAAACAGGGCAACACTTGCATAAACTGGTGCATAAGCTATGCACATGCACTTTCCCCTTATGCAGTCTTTTACAAAACCCATTTAAATCAAAATTTTTTTTCCTTTTTCTTTCCCACCTTCACCCCAATAAACCCTGTTCACTGTCCTTCTTCTCTCACAATCCTCATTCCGGCATAACTCCTCCTCCTCACACCTTCTTCTCCATTTCGATTCTCACTACATTTGCCCTAATTCTCATTCTTCTTCGATTTTCATTTCCGCCCTTATCTCTCCATCTTCTCCATCGGCAATGGAGTCCCCACCCCATTCCCGTCCAGCTTCTCCTCTCGAAGTCTCGCCATTGTCAACGATACCCCCCACTCCCAATTCTCCTCCACAAGCGACACCCCCACCACCTCCCCCAACCACATACAAATGTAAAATCCGGTCAAAATCTATGCGACCCATGTCCTCTGCCCCTCCTCTGTCCAAACGCAAAGACCCACCCACCCCATTATCGGAACTGCCACCCAAAAAGCCAAAAGCTCCAGCCTCTACACCCTCTTCCAGCAAAAAGACAATTTCGGCAGCCTCACATGTATCAAAGCTACCCTGGCCTCTTCCTGATACAATTCAAAAAGCAGCTTTTAAGCAACTCAAGGATAGAAGGGTACAACCCACTAGGTATATATCTGCCGATTCTCTACAATCCCTTGGTTTATTTGACAATGTAGTTGCATATCTTGATGGGATGGGTTGGATGGAATTTGTGCATAAACAGGAGATTGTTTATCCAACTCTAGTTTTGGAGTTTATTTCTTCATTCTCTGCTACCCTTAAATTGCATGATGTAGACCATAGGCCAATTATGAAATTTAGATGCTTGGGGCAAAATAGAGAGCTGTCATTGGACCAATTTCATAGCATTTTTGGTTTTGCAATTGATGGGTTATTTAGAGTACCACATACTGGAGTAGAGGTAGCCAACAAGGGCATTTGGAATGCTGCCCAATTTTGGAGAATAATCACAAACCAACCTCAAACTTTCTCTGCTGGAAGATCAAAAACATCCCAAATACTTGACCCTGCACTTAGGTTTATTCATAGGCTGATTGCTAGCACCATATTGGGCAGAGGGACTAGTTCTGGTGCTGTGGGAAAATCTGAACTATTTATGTTATGGTGTGCATTTCACAAAGTTAAGGTTTCTCCTGGTTATTTCTTTTGTGAGCATGTGCTGCATATTGCCACCAAATCCATAGGTGACATTGTTTTGGGTGGGCTCATCACTGTCATAGCCAAGCATTTTGGTTTTAATCCTGCAGAGCACTCAATACCAGCACTTGTGGACACTTTATATTTTGATACTGCACACTTAACTAAAACAGGGTTCAATTTGTCATATTTTGATACTACCCAACCTGCAGCAGAAACTGAGCCCATTGCACAACCAGAAACCCAACCTTTCCCATCAGTTCCACAACACCCTACTACACCCACCCCACCCCCTCAGCCTGCACAAGACACCCCAGCAGCCTCCGCTCAGCCCATACCTCCTACAACTGAACCTTCCTCATCCACAGCCCCTCCTGCATTCAACACTAAAGCCTTATTCACCTATCTTGACAGGCTTAGTGATGATATATACTTTGTGGATAGGAAGCTTGACACTGGTCTTGATACACTCAAGGATCATCATGATCACCTATTTGACCTTGTCATGGAAACCAGGGACAAGCAGAAAGAATTGAAGGAAATGGTGAAGCAACTCATGATCTTTTTGGGCATGCCACCCCCACCTCCATCACCTCCTCCAAAGACCATCATTTCGACAATGCAAGAAGCAGCCACCATTTCTTAGCAACATCCTTGGACAAAGGCAAAACAATAGACATAGATTAGCTTCTGTTTTACTTTTGTTCAATCTTGTAGGACCTTTTCTTTGTAAATATGTTCAAACATTTATAGTTTGTTTCAAATTATGTTTGTTTGTTTTGAATTAGTTTGTTTTAAATTCTGTTTTTCTTGAAGTTTTATTAGATAGCTATTACATTAGTCTTCTTTGATTTTCATTGCACTTATTGCCCTTTTGTACATATTTGCCCATCCTCTGTATATATTTCAATACTTCTACTGCTGGTTGTACATTTCCCTTGCCAATTCCCATGCAGCAGCTTTTGTATACACTGCACAGGCTATGAATTTCCTCATGCAACTGTTTTGCATAGCCTGTGCAACCCTTTCTGCTACTTATGCAACACTGCACAGGTTGTATTCCCCTTATGCAACTGTCCTGCATAGCCTATGCAACATATATTGCCTCTTATGCAGCACCGCACGACTTATGCACCTTACTTATGCACATGTTCTGGACAGCACTTAACTCTGCATAACCTGTGCAGTTTCTTATGCATCCCTTTATCTTGAATTCTCATCTGCTCCATACCAGGTAACTCTTTCTTTTTGCTCTTAATCTTTACAATTCCTGGTAATTACTATTTGCTTTGACTTTTTTTAATACATTGCATGAGACATTGAGGACAATGTCCAATTTTGAGTTTGGGGGTGCACATTCTGATTTTTGCTTGATTTTTGCTTCATTTTTCACATTTTGAGTATAGGAACATCTCATCCCATTTCATTTACATATATTGTAAATATTTTACATATACATCCATACATACATATACATAACACATTTACACACACATTATACATCACTTAGAAATTGTACACATTGCATACAAATAGACTTCCTCCATTTAGTTAATGCATTACTCATTTTTAGGAATCATGCATCATGCATTAAAATCTTTTGCCAAACCCCTTGAGTATTGAAAATGTGCCTATGAGAGTGATTTGACTCACCTTTTAGTTGGGTTTGTGGATTGAAAGTTTCCTAAGAGGTGCAAAGTTTTGAAGTGTTATCCCTTGCCTATATCTTCTTAGCCAAAAAGCCACCCAACTAGTCATTTGGAGATGGAAGTGTTTAGAGGGAGTTATTGGATATAAGGTAGTGAAATGATGTCTCACCAATCCTAGAACAAATTTTCTAAACCTTTCAAGGCGAAATACCAGCTTGTACTTGAAAAGAGAGATGATTAGGCATTCTTTGATTTAAAACTTTCTCATTTTAAACCTTTGGCCCTTTTTCTTAATTAAAATTGACCCTTGCAAACCCCTTTGAGCCTTTTTATCCCTAATTTTTCTTGAAATCCTATTTACTACCTAGCCAATGAACCAAACACTTCAACCCTTTTCATGAGAATAATATTGAATATTAGGTACACTTTCTAAAAAAAAAGAGAAAAAGAAAAAAATATACAATAAAAGGGAGAAGAAGTGCTTGTCATCTTGTAAAAGTGCTAGTATATGTACTTTTCATTATTGTCATTCAAATTGAAAGAAATCCACCAAAAGTATTAAAAAAAATGAGTTTGGGGGTGGCAAATTCTAGGGACAAGCATCAAAAGAAAATACAAAGTACAAGTCTAAAGTATCAAAATGTCCCTCCATTTTATGTGTCTTGTAAGATATGCTAGCACTTGACAATCCTCATTGTGTATTTCTTTCTCCTATGTATAAAAAAAGAGAGAAAAAGATATAATAAAGTGTACCTTATGTTTCAAAATTGAAAATATTCTCATGCTTTGAATACTTTTTACCCATCTTTCTTCTTAGCCTCATTTTTGAACCCCATGGCCCCATTACATCCCTAAAAAGACCTTTGATCTCTTAATAGTATTTGCTACATTAGTGGAGATAGGAATAGGGAATTTGCCTATGGGATTGAAAAATTATCCATTCATTCATTTAATTCCATCATTCTATATAGAGACACTTTGACTATTGATTGTTCTAGAATTCCTTTTGAGCATGACTCTCTCTCTTTTGATTGGTTGGTTTGGGGATTTTGAATGATAATTGACTTGATGGCTAAGCGGTGAAAGCTTGGATAAGCATTAGATTCTTTGCATTTTGAATGATGGGTATATGGATTGTTGGTATGGCTAAAGGTGTGTTTAGTTACTTTAATAGGTAATTTTCATAGCTCTTTGGATAAGGCACCCCTAAAAATTTTGCATTACATTTTAAAGTTTGCTTGAGGACAAGTAAAAGCTTGAGTTTGGGGGTATTTGATGCGCACATTTTGCATAGTCATTTAGGTCTAATTTCATAACTATTTTATTTGATTATTAGTCATTTTTAGCTAATTTCATTAGTTAATTAGTTAATTTTTCATAATTGTCGATTTTGGATTAATTTTTGATTTTTACTTTGTTTTGTAGGAAAAATGGTGTTTTTGAAGGACTGAAGAGAATTTTGCCATTGAGGAGTGTCTTCTACAGCCAAAGATGTCAAAAACAAGTTTTCAAGCTGAAATATGCATTGACCAAACTGTGCATAACTTGCCGCATAAGCTATGCAGATCTGCATAAGGAGAAAGATCATCGTTCAGAACCACCAAATGTGCATAAGGAGATCGATAGCTTATGCACATTCTCGCCTCCCTTATGCACCTTCACGGAATTGTGCATAACCTATGCACCAAGTCATGCAGTTTCGCATAAGTGACTCAGAACCAGCCGAAAACTGCATAAGGGACTGCATAACTTATGCAGTCCACTTATGCAGTCCCATAAAGAGTTCATTAATGAGCTGGCAGAAGATTCCTTCAAATAATTCCTCCTAGAACATACCATTTTAGGGCTCCATGTCAGAAAAATGCTATAAATAGTCTCATTATCCCATTTTAGAAGAGGAGGACAAGGAGCAGAAAAAGAAAAGGGGAGTAGAGGCAGAATTTGAAGAGTCACTTTCACCTTCACACCATTTTCAACCAAGATTTGCAGATTTCTTTCTTCCCTTAAATTTTTCTATACTTCTAGTGTTTAATTTCTTATTTCTTAGCTTCGATTAAAGCTTTATTTCCATTTAAACTCAATATATCTTGTAAGCATTATGGATAGTGAGTAGTTTACTTTTGATTATGGAGTAAGGGTTGTAATATTTGAGATATTTTGTGGATTTTGATTGGGTAATCCATATTTTGAGGTCTTAATGAGTTTTATTCATTTCTTGTATGCTTAATGACATGCTTAGTGTAGGATCCTATTAAGTGGTGTTCATAATCCATGGTTGAAGCACCGAAAGAAGAAGGCCTTGTGATAGATAATCAAGAAATTGGACTTAATTAACTTAGACCTAGAAATAGGCTAAGGATTAAGAGGATTCACATATTAATTAAAGAACTTAATGGGTCTTAATTAATTCTAACTTCATGAAAGTAGGATTAGTTTGATTAAGGCACTCTTTGTCTCACTCGAAAGGGAATTCAAAGGATTTAAGAATTAATCTCCTTAAAACCCATAAGTTTCATAAGATTGGATAACCAATTTAAAATCCCAAAATAGCTCGAATATGAAATCCCGAACTTCGGAATCGCCTTTTTACCACTGTTAATTTCTAATCGAATTCAATCACTTGCCATTTTGAATATTACCATATTTGAACTTGCTTATTTCAATTTGATGCAATTTTAGTTTAATTAATACATTGTTGAATAGAATATTGATTTTGCACATATAGATTTCACACTCCATTACCCATCAATTCATTACTTTAATTTCATAAATACTTCGATTTAGTCAACTTTTATATAAAAAATTCAATCATTAACACGACTCCTCGTGGGATCGATATCTTTTCTATACTACTTGTACAACCCGTGCACTTGCGGTAGGGACGCATCAGGAGGTGGCTGGCCGGCGGCAGGGGCAGGGGGAGAGAGAAAACGGGAGGAAGAGAGAAGAGGGAAGGGACGCGCGCGGGAGGAAGAAAAAGGGAAGGGAGCCGGTCCGATTCGAACGGTCCGATCCGGTCTGGTTCAATTCGGCCGGTCCGATTCAAGATACAAAATTTTGAATTTTTACTCTTCCTCGGGACCGAAAACGAGGTCCAAAAATTCCGAAAAAAATTCCAAGAAACTCAGAAAAATACGTAGACTCCAAATATATTTTTAGTTTTGCCACGTGGTCTTTAAATTAATTTTTTAAAAATCATCAAAGTTTATATTTTCAGAAAATCGAACCCGATTTTTAAAATCCGAAAAATCTCAAAAAAAAATTTCAAAAATTTAATAAAATTAAAATACCAAAAATGCTCATAAAATTTAAAATTTTGGGGTGTTACACAATTTTAGCTAATTTTATTTGACTTTTATTAATTTTAACAAATTATATTTTGATGGGAAGAGATACACAGAGAGGTAGGTAGAAGGCAAGTGAGAGATGTCATTTTTAAAAAAAAAATTTATATAATTTAGTATAATAAAATATAATTTATTATTATTTTCAAAGATTGTAGCTCTCTCTTCCCCAATCTCTACCTACCTCTCTCTTTGTATCTCTCTCTCTTTGTGTCAATTTTTGCCATCTCTCTCTGGAAAATGATAAATTATTTTTATTAAAAATATAATTTAAAAATAATAAACTATTTTTATTATAGAGAGAGGAGCAGGTGAAGTGTCGCCGGGGTGGGGGGGGGAGGGGAGGAGAGGGGGAGGGGGGCGCGGTTGCGGGGAGAGACACTTCCTCTAAAATTTAAATCTCTCTCTATCTCTCTCTTTGTATGTGTTATTTTTAAGAGAGAGAACCTCTCTCCCTCATGCTCTAGCTACCTCTCTCTGTGTCTCTCCTCTCATTCAAATAGAATTGGCAAAAAATCAACAAAAATAAACAAAATGTTAGTTTTTTTATTATCAAAATTTGCACTACATCATTTACAATGTCTTAGCCAGTTGCAATGTCATTCGCTACATCAGCAATACTTTATAAAATAATAATATTTTAGCCACATTATGCCCCCATTAGCTTCCCAAATTCTCAATTTTAAGGCTAATCAAAATAAATAGTAAACTTTAAAATTGAATCAAAATTAAAAAAAAAAAAGCCAAAATTGACTATTAACGTAGTGGTTAGACTTTTTTTTTTGACAGTTTAGCTTATTCAATATTACGAAAAATTATAAATCAATTTTTTAACTTTTTCTCATCTTTTATTGCTAAAAAAATATAAAATAATGTTCACTCACACACATATATAGAGAACAAAAACTTAATTTTTATCTCAAAGAGTAAATCAGGAAAAGCAATGCATTCATAAAAATATTAATAGATAAAATATGTTCGGATAATATATATATATATATATATATATATATATTCCACCTCTAAAATGTGTTATTAATATATAACCGATTTCAGTTAGTTTAAAATTAAGATTTATTAATTGATTAGTCAATGAGAGATGTCTAAATAGAGAGACGAGGCGAAAAAAAAAAAAAAACAAGACATATCCTTCGATTGTTCTCTCAATATAAAAATAAAAGTCTAAAATTAGCAGTCTCAATCAAATTTCATTCTTCAATAAAATTTTTCTCTGCAGAAGTTTCCACCTGAATTCTAAAATCGCTTCCATAGTTGAAAAGTATTTACATGTTCTATTGTTATTATTTGAGTTGAAAAGTATTATTTTAAATGTATTAATTAGAAGCTATTTAAAAATAAAAATTTAAAATAATTAATTTATTTTTTAATAATATCTAAATATTATTTTTCTAAAAAAAAAAAATTAGAATCACAATAGACTCTCTAATTATATGGTGTCATGGATAACTTTTATTAATTATGTTATTTTGTATGACTCTTTTATTTGAGATTCATTTTCATAAATTGAGGTGAATTCTACATAAATTTGTAAAGAAATAATAATAATAAATTTTCTACTCTCCGCCAAGAGCCAACCATCTGGTCTGTATTGAGGCAAAGTCCAGGCTTTTCTTTTTTGCTTCCCATAGGCCCATGACAGAGGAAAGGGAAGATTGGGCTTTTAGCCCATTTTTAATGTTTAGGGGAACATTGATATATGATACTTTTTAAAGAAATTTCTAGCCTATCCCATTAGAGGGCTCAGCCTTCTTCCTCTAGCACAGCTCCGTCGAAGCCTTTTTTTCCAATGTTACCTTAACATGCTAGAAGGGGCTCTGGGATCCCTCAGTCTCCCCCAGCTCTATATTTAAAATAAAAGAATTTAATTTTTTAAATTAAAAAAAAATACAATTTAAAAGAAATATAAATCAAATATAATTTTATGAATTTTCAATTGAATTTTTTTTTCTTACAAATAATTCATTCCAAATGAAATCTTCTATATGATTAACAGTGTTTTCAAACCATTTACATCACTTAATCTCTTTATTAAATTAGTCTAAGTATATTTAAGATTTTTAAATAATCTGTATATTCTCTAGCAAAATTGAATTCTAATTAATATATATGAAATTATAATTTTTCATTTTGGTCAATTGAAGTGATCTTGTTGAATAAGCATAAAGAATCATAATCTTCCAACTAAATGGAATATACAATTACAGGAATTTGACGATTGTTGTGAATTGTTGAGATAGCTAAGCTAGAAGTAACTCTATTTTTATCAGCTAAAAAGCAAATTTTTTTACATATTCAAATTTAAAATCTTGTGGTTTTAAAATTAATTTTTATTTTATTAAACTAACGTTCAATAATAATAAATAATTAAATTTTATTAAAATATAGAAAATTAGGTATTACAAATACATGTTGCCTTTATCTTTTATAATTTACAATTAAAAGGAAAATTAATAAGTGTAATAAATAAAGAAAAATTATACACAAAATTTTGATTTTTTTTTCCATTTAGTCTTATATTAGCAAAATTTTTATAGATTTTTATTTTTTCGCTAAAAAATTTTTAAAATAGTGAATATAAATAAGTGGATTGCAATATCAATTTGACTGGTTATTTTGATGTGTAAAATAATTTAATTACTTCTATAAATTTAGATTAAAATCAAATGAATGTATAATTTATCTAACACTCTTCAAAATTTAACAATTATGTAGATAAGAAATTGAAGTAAGCCAAACTCATTTGAATGAAGCCAAGGCTATTGAAAAATTATATCCTACCATTATGATTCCATGTAGGTAAATTTATATAGAATGACAAACAAATAAATGAATTACAAGTAAAAATAGTTATTAAATTTTGAAAATAAAAAAATTATTGAGTAGTTATTCGATAGTTATAATTTTTAAGGACTCACCTATATATATATATATGTTCAATCCTTATTGAATTACCATTTCATGTAAGATATCCTATGAGGAATCACTATTGTACCGTATAATTACTCCAAGGCTATTAGATATCAAACCTCATAAATATATAAGTGTGAAAATAAAAAGAAAAAAAAATATTAAAAGAAAGTATGATGTTTATAAATTGAGATTGAATTGTCTATCCTAATTAATCAGGTTTGAATTTGTCCAAATTGTGGTTTGAATTAAATGAAATCAAAATTGTCTATCCTAATTAATAAGGTTTGCATTTGTCCAAATTGGGGTTTGAATTAACATCAGATTTCTCATCTTGAATTAAATGAAATCAAATAGGCATTTATTATTTTCTCGAGTACTTATTGTTAGCCACCCAATACATTGGACTTGCCATTGTGAATTTTAATTTTTAAGCCCTTTAATTTTTATATAATACTAAAAAAAATGTCGTGCTTCCCTACCAAAAATAAAAAATACTGTCTAAAAAAATACTAAACATGAATAAAATTAGACTTAACTATTATATATAATTTATTAATTTGAGTAATATCACAATCTAGCTTAATTATACCACAATTAAAAATTGCATTAAAATCCTAGGACTAAAAACAGTTGGGTTTGTCTGCATATGCACGCGGTAACTTGACTCGATGAAATGTTACGATCACAAAAAAAAATTGAATTATCTTATTAATTTTAATATATATAGATTTGATGACATTTGTATTTGAAGAAAAAAAAAATGGAGATTTCTTGGTTGAATTCCAAGTGGGTTTTCATAAATCTTCTCCGCGGGATTCTGGTTTTATGCATGAGCTTTGGCTTGGAATCTGCAATAGTTGCTGCTAATCGTGGAAATGAGACTGACAGACTCGCTTTACTCGACTTCAAGAATCTGATAACTCAAGATCCTCTTCAAGTCATGAGTTCCTGGAATGATTCAGTCCATTTCTGCAATTGGCTTGGTGTTTCATGCGGCTTGTCTAAGGATAGAATAGTAACTTTGAACCTGCAATCTCAAAGATTGGCTGGCTCCATACCACCTTCTATAGGAAACCTCACCCATCTGACAGGAATCAACTTGTACAACAACAGTTTTTTTGGCGAGCTTCCTCGAGAAATGGGTCGCCTATGGCGCTTGCAGCATTAACTTGACCTACAATTCCTTTGGCGGGAAAATTCCAACTAACCTCACTTACTGTAAGGAACTTACAGTAATTGAAGCATCTGTCAACAACTTCATAGGGGAGATTCCAGAGCAGCTTAGCTCATTGTCCAAGCTGGTTGCCTTTGGTCTTGGAGGGAATAACCTTACAGGAAGCATCCCAACCTGGATAGGGAACTTCTCTTCTCTGATTGGTCTTTCACTTGGCCTGAATAATTTTGTAGGAAAAATACCCAATGAAATCGGTCGGCTTTCAGGCTTGGGCTTTTTTCAACTTTATGGCAATTATCTTTCTGGTTCGATCCCTTCTTCAATTTATAATATCTCTTCGATATACTACTTCTCTGTCACTCAAAACCAGCTTCATGGGCAATTACCCCGAGACGTTGGCCTGACTCTTCCGAGGCTTAGAGTCTTTGCTGGTGATGTTAACAATTTTACAGGGGTTATTCCTGTATCGTTGTCAAATGCTTCTGGACTTCAGGTGCTCGACTTTGCTCAAAACGGTCTCACTGGGACTATTCCCGGGACTCTACAAAGATTGCAAAGCTTAGTTAGACTTAATTTTGATGATAATAACCTGGGAGATGGGGAAGTTGATGACATGAATTTTCTTAGTTCGTTGGCTAACTGCACTAGTTTAGAGGTTTTGGGTCTGGCAAGAAATCATTTTGGAGGAGAATTGCCTAGCTCCATAGCCAATCTTTCAATCAAGTTACAAAGATTTACTGTAGGAGAGAATCTGATTCATGGAAGCATCCCTATTGGAATTGAGAACCTAGTTAGCTTGTACTCTCTGGGATTGGAAGGTAACTACCTCAGTGGAAATGTTCCAGCTGTAATTGGGAAACTGCAGAAATTAGAAGGTTTGTATTTGAATGTTAACAGATTCTCTGGATCAATCCCACCCTTCCTAGGCAACTTGACTAGATTGACTAGGCTTTTCATGGAGGAAAACAGATTTGAGGGTAGCATACCTGAAAGTCTTGGAAACTGCCAAAATCTTCAAAACCTAAATCTCTCAAGTAATTATCTTAATGGAAGCATTCCCAAACAGGTCATCGGTCTTCCTTCCATCTCAATTTCTTTGGTCATGTCTCATAATTCCTTGACTGGTTCCATACCATTAGAAGTAGGTAACTTAGTCAATCTCGGGGAGTTGGATTTGTCACAAAACAAATTGTCTGGTGGAATTCCTAGCTCGCTTGGCAGCTGTGTTAGTTTGGAACGCCTGAATTTGGAGGGCAATGAACTTGTAGGAACAATTCCTGAGTCTTTGAAAAACTTAAGAGGTATAGAAGAACTTGATCTTTCAAGCAATAACATGTCTGGTGTGATTCCTGAATTTCTCAGCAAGTTACTGTTCCTCAAGCGTCTCAATCTTTCCTATAATGATTTTGAGGGAGAAGTGCCAGGAGAAGGTATATTTTCAAATGCCAGTGCCATTTCAATTATTGGAAATGATGAACTCTGTGGTGGTATCCCAGACTTACATTTGTCTGCATGCTCCAAGAAAAAGCAAGAAAAACCTCTAAAGCTCAAGGTAATAATCTCTGCAACAATCGCAGTTGTATTTTCAATTGTTTCAATATTATGTTCTATTGCTATTATCCGCATGGGCAAAAAATCAAGAAAGAAAAGTTCCAAAGCTCCTCTTTCAGAGGAACGGCAAGCAGGTATGTCCTATTCAGAAATTGTGAAATCAACTGATGGCTTCTCTGCTGAAAATTTGATTGGCTCGGGGAGTTTTGGTTCCGTATACAAAGGAACTCTCTCTGGTGACGGAAAAACTGTTGCCATTAAGGTACTGAACCTTGAACAGCAAGGTGCTTCACAGAGTTTTATTGATGAATGTGATACATTGAGAAGCATACGGCATCGTAATCTCCTAAGAATCATCACTGCCTGCTCAACCATTGATCATCAAGGCAATGATTTTAAATGTCTGGTTTTTGAGTTCATGTCAAATGGAAATCTGGACAAGTGGTTGCATCCTAAAGCAGATGAGCAAGATCAAAAAAAGAGATTGAGCCTTATCCAAAGATTGAATATAGCCATTGATATTGCTTCTGCATTGGATTATCTACATCACCATTGTGAAACTCCTATTGTTCATTGTGATCTAAAGCCAAGCAATGTACTCCTTGATGAAGATATGACAGCCCATGTGGGTGATTTTGGATTGGCAACCTTCCTCCTTGAATCATCAAGAAATCCCTCAAAAAATGAAGTAGTGTCAGCTACATTAAAGGGCTCGATTGGATACATCCCTCCAGGTATTTGTTTCAGCCTGAAAATCAATACTGTGCATAATATGCTTCTTAAGTTAACGGTAGTACAATTGCCTTAATTGCTTATCTTAATGCCAAAGTGCAAAGCACAAGTGGATTTTTGTCGTGCTAACAGCATACTATACCATATTGCAGAGTATGGAATGGCAGACCAAGTCTCTGTACTTGGAGATGTTTACAGTTTCGGGATACTATTGCTGGAGATGTTTACAGGGAAAAGGCCTGACGATGAAATGTTCATAGATGATCTAAGCATTCACAAATTTGTTGCCATGGCTTTGCCTGAACATGCCATGAATGTTATTGACCCAACAATGCTTGAAGAAGAAGAAAATGATGATAATGAGGCAAATGAAGATGAAATTGAAGAAAAGGCAATAATCAGAAACAGTAATGCACAGGCCAATGCAAATAGAATAGAAGAATGCGTAATCTCAGCAATGAGAATTGCACTCTCGTGTTCTTCAAGGGCACCAGGAAAGCGAATGACTATGAACTTAGTTGTCAACAAATTACATGACATTAGAGATTCATTTCTTCGATCAAAGAACAGAAGTTGAAGAAGTATGAATAAATGTTTACCCAACACAGTATCAACTCATTTCTGCGGTACATGTAATTTGAGATCAGTCATTTCTTATTATGCGGTTGATTAATTATTGTTCAAGCTGTTGTAATCATAGCTGTTAAAATCTGCTCGACCCGGTCAATCAAATCGATTTAGCTAGAAATCTGACTAATAATTTACGTGATTTATATATTTTTTTTCATTAATATTTTAGAAATTTAGGAAAGTGAACTGCAATTATTTTTAGAGTTAGCTGAATTTGAAATTGAGTCAAATGAACAGAAAAATAACATAGCAAATAGCAAGAGTTTATCGAGGAACACTTTAGAGCCCAGCCCAAGTTTTAAATGTGGAAGAAATTCTTTTATTTTCCCCTTCTCAATTTCTTTCCCAATTAATTGTGTGGCTATGATCCAGGAGGCAGGAGCTGTTGGATGCAGATTGTCACGTGTATTTTGTTGCTGATGACACGTTTCCCAATGCTACCTTTATTTGTCCTCTCAAGTCTCAATGCCCCAACCTTTCACATAACAGTATGACTCATCATCAAATGATAATTAATAACCACCACTACCACACAGACAATCCTCAGATAAATAAAATAGCACTAGCAAACAGAATCAGTATCTTCCATTTCTTGAATATTCATCATCGTCTCCCTTCTTTCTGCAACTCAGTTTGCTCTACTAGTCTGAGTGATGAAAGCTCTGGTAAATTCCTCTTCTTGGTACAAGATCGCATTCCAAAGAAATGGTGATTACCGAGCATTTAATCCCACTACACATGAAATTAGTTCTTTCCGATCCAAGAAGTTTCTTAATGTTGGGTTTCGTATCTGCTTTAAACACAAGCCTCTCCGCCCAATTTCTGCATCTACTCGTCCTTCTCTATCAGCAGACTCCAAGGCATGTTCTCTTTGCTTTTTGCTTAGATGTCGATTTTGATCGGATGCTAGCTTTTTCATTTTGTCAGTTTTCAGCAACTTAATCTTTATCTATGTATATCTTTTTTACTGAGAACTGAGCCTAATCTGTGAATTTGTTTTGATTTCTTCTGCTAGACGGACTTGGAGTTGGAGGAAGCAAAGACCAAAACCCGAGAAACACGTAAGTCGCTTCCATTCTTCGTCTTGCCTTTTCTCCTGTTGTTGACAATCTTTGGAAAATTCTTAATTAGTCTGAATATGGAGCTTCTCATCAATGTGCAGACCAATCAAACACGGTTGATGTCAAATTCCACCTAAAGAAAGAGTGTTCTTTTGGTGAGCAATTTGCTCTAGTAGGGGATGATCAAATGTTCGGCATGTGGGATCCTGAAAATGCCATACCATTGAACTGGTCAGACGGGCATGTTTGGACTCTTGAGCTGGTAAGCTGAATACCATGTCAAAGAGCTTCGGCAGATTGATGATATGCTGATGCCTTTCCGTTTTCCATTTTTTAGGATATACCCATTGGAAAATCCATCCAGTTCAAGTTTATACTAAAAGAAATCAATGGGAAGATTTTGTGGCAACCAGGACCTGATCGAATTTTCAAAACCTGGGAAACTAAGAATACAATTGTTGTTTCCGAAGATTGGGAAGATGCTACGCTTCAGCAATTAACAGAGGAAGAATCGATGGCTAATAAAAAAGGGGAGCCTACTGTTAATTCAGAAATGTTGATTGTTGCTGACGAATTGTCTACTAACTCAGAAATTGTGGTTTTTTCCGAGAACTTGACTCACGAAAATGAGGAATTGATCTCCGATGTTAATTCTTACCCAGCAAAGGAATCATTACCATCGACTCCTGATAAACCAATTATTGCTGACGAGATTCCTCCTCCAGAAAAGGAGCCCCTGGTTATTGTAGCAGATAATATCACGCACACAAAGGAAGATCCTGATGTAAGTGCAATTCTCCAAATGCCAAGTGGAAAGGGAATCAATCATGAGAAGGATGAGAATGAGGCCAATTCAAACAAGGAAGCAATGATAGCAGAGGAGATTGTCGGAAATAGTGGAAGAACTCCAACTGACATGAATTTAGCAACCATTAATGTCGAAGGAAATCCGGTTTCTCATGAAGGAGATCCTGTTCTGGTACCTGGATTGACTCCATTATCAGTGTTTTCAAGTGACCCAGTAACTCATGATGAAGTTGAAATAAGCAGTGCCTTTGATGCCTCAGTTGGAGTTAATGAAGGTGAGAAAAGCAGTGCCTTCGATGCCTCAGTCGGAGTTGATGAAGTTAAGGATAACAATTTGCCAGAGGTAACTGCTTGATGAATGGTGATACTCTGATTCGTGTTTGTCTTCATTTCTCTTTTTCTTTAATTTCTTTTGCTACTTTCACTTCGTGTCAGTCTGCAGAATCCCAAAAATTTCTCTAGTTTTGGGAGATTCATGGCACAGAAGAAAAAAAAAAAAAAAAAACCGAGCTTTAGTTTGTATCCTTTTGAAATTGATGTTTTATAGAATATGAACTATTTCCGATAAGAAATAAATAAAAAGACCACTCTTGGAGCTTTAGAAGATCATAGGTTCATATTCACTTATGGTCAGCAATCAAAGAACTTGTGCACTTGCGATTATACATACCATTGCCTCAACTTCCACTAAGAGATGGGATTGGTTTGGTATCCTTTCCACCTTGTCCCACTATACAATTAAAGATTACCACTGTAACCTACTAGATTAGAAAATTTTCCATTAAATCCAGATTATCTGTTAGAAAAACATATAACGTGTGACCATAGTAATTTACCACGTCACGATTAGCAATGGTGCGCAACGTCCCTCTCTATTCCTCTCACTTTCGTTAGTCTTCTTATCTATTAACCGAGTTCTAATAATAATCAGTCAGATGAGAAGCATGAAATTGTTGGCGATCCAAGTCAAGAAGAAGCAGTTGAGGTGTTCAGTGATCAGGAGCAGCTTCACAATGAATTCGAACAAAAGCCAGTAGCTGATGACGGAAAGCAGAAAGAATCAGAGTCCATTGAAAATGTTGTTCCGCAAAATGACACTCAATGGGGTCGAAAAACAATACAGAAGCTGCTAGTTAATTTAGGACTTCTGTAGCATCAAATGCGACGACAGTTTATTCAAGTGCTTATGACTATGCTATTGCTGCTTAGTTGCCTACATTTTTTAAGTGGCTAGCAAACAGGAGTGAGTATTGAGATGATCGTGGTAGCTAATAGCTATCACACTGTACAGAAGTTTGCAACTCATTCATGATTAGATTGCTTAAAGTTTTTTGTATTGCCTAATGATGTATCATGTTTTATGCATACAATGAGATCATTTCCTTGCGTGCCTTGAGATATAGAAAATATTTTGAATGCTTACCTCTCACATATCTTTGACTATTGTTTTTATTTGGCTTCTGAGGAGTTTTGGGAGAGGTCAGAGGTGAGAAGGGATAAGAAATTTGTCGTATTTTTTGCAGAAACCAAAGTGATGAAATTAAGATAATGTAAATATTTTTAACAGGATACAAGCTTCCGGCTCTGGAGCCCATCCTTCTGCGCTGCAATTAAAGAATGCAGAAATTTTAGATTGGCAATTGGCAATAAAGAGAGAGCAAATTTAACAGCATTCCAGTCTCTGAATATGAATCAATGAAAAATGTTAGTTAACTCTGTCGCAGATGGTATAACTAATGCATTTAGACTATGGATTCATAATGATCTCATATATAATAAATGATAAAATTCAAATGAAATCATATGCATGGCTAGATCTTCTAGAGAGAAAAAGGAGATTAAATTAATGGTGTTCTGTCTCCATATTCATTTATGAACTTTTATGAATGTCCGGTAGAGAAGTGATCATAGCGGTGATGATTAAAGTAGAAAGAGGTGGAACACATACCAAGATATTTACAGAGAACAATGTTGTTTAACTACAACACGGCATTGGAATTTCAACAAATTAGGGCTTCTGGTGAAATCAAGACCACGAAAAAAGGCGCACGTCAAGGCCAGTAACCTTTTTTCAATAGGTTTTGCATGCTTCCATGTAGCATACAACTAAGTTGCTACTTCCCATGAAATTTGAAAACTGCATAAAAATAAATAAATAAATTTTACATGATTTAAAAAAAAAAAAAAAAAACCTATAAATATTAACATGATAAAGCCTATGTAGCGGTCCTTGGTCTTGCCTTCAGGATTCAGGGTCACCCAAACAAATCTTCATCCAGATTTTCAACACTACAAAAAGTTGAAGAGCGGGCGATGGCAAAATGGTTTCAATACACTTCAATGATATTCCCACCCCCAAATCTACCTCGTTTAGGACGTTAAAAAGCCATTTTCAAGTATCTACATTAACTTCCAAATTTATAAACATAATCACATAATAACGTGCATATTCTTACAAGTTCATACTTGTGTTTATCCTCTTTTTTTCTTCTTTAATTCTTGATCATGATCATATATATCCATGAATATAAATAAATAAATATATATATATATATATATATATATATATATATACAAAAAATTTTATTTAAATTTTTTATATACTGCAAAAATACTTATGGAAAAGATGGTGTCAGGTTGAACCCCTAAACAATTTTATTTATGAAAATTTTATGTTATGCTTCAAACTTTTTTAATAAATTTGTATAATTGAAAATCCTTCGCACTAAAAAATTGTCAAGTTAATTTTCATAATTTATTAAACAAACATAAGAATTATTAAAGGCTTACATATTGATTTAATTATTTTTAATGAACTGTTGTCCAACCAACTGCCAAATCAAACTATCCTTTGAAAAAAAAAAAAAACCCAAGCAATCAAAACAACTACTGATTCAAATAAAAATCTCTTTAACTTGATAAACTGGTTATAAATGCCAAATCATGAGACCAACCCAATTATCTTCTGAAGCTTGTTAAAATAATGTGATTCTCTAGAATTTTGTGATTGATTAGCTATAATAGTGTCTTCTCGCTCTCTTGTTCATTGTGGTTTTTTGGTCTTACTTTCAAATTGGGATTTTGTAGCTATTCGAGACTTGCTGTTTTGGTTTTATTACTGCTAACTTCATTCAAACAATCAGTTAACAGATAGCTTCACAGATTTATTACGTTTGTAAGTGCCAAAAAAAACTACAAGAAAATTTCCTCCATTCCCCAATTTCCTTCTACTTTCACAAAGCTACAATGAGAAAAGGAAACTTTACGTTAAAATCATCAAATGCAATGCTTTCAACGTCATAAATCAGAATTACAATATCTAGGAGACTATAACAATAATTGGATGAAGAAACTATTGCCTGAATGAAACCATAAATTTATTATTATCAACTACATAAACCAGAAAGATGGGGCAAAATGAAATATATATATATATATAAGAAAAGATAGAAATCCTTTTCGAAGAGAGACGAAATTGAAAAAGGAGAGAGGAGAAAAATGCGTTTGCCTTGACATAAGCAAATTGCAATTTAGCTAGAATCTGGAAAAAAAAAAAATAAATAAAGAAGATGAAGAAGAAGAAGAAGAAGAAGAAGCAAGATTGCAGACCTCAAAAAACCTTTGGCTTAGTTAGCACTTACATTTTATATTGCTTTCATGAAACATGATTTCCATTCTTCTGTTACCGAGGAAACAGAAGACTTTGTGAACCACGCGTTAATTCTTCCTTTGTTATTTTACTCTGAATAAACCGTGGCAATCTGGAAAGCGAAATTTAAAAAAAAAAATAAAAAAAAAAAAGAAATTAAGAGAAACCACATCAGGAAGGCATGGACATGACTAATGGTTGAAAAACAGAGGAGATGGAGAGGAGAACTCAAAATAAAACTCAAGAACATAAAATTAACAGAACCATAAATTCTGTAGAGTATAGAGTAGAAAAAGCAAGGACAAAAACCAAGGGAAACATAAGTTCATAGATTAAAACAGGAGATACACAACCAGAGCTACATTTAAAATAAGTTCTTTCTCTTTTTTTTTTTCTTCATTTTCGCGGCTTAAATTCCCCTCTCAACAGCTTACATTTTCTCTCTGCTCCACTCGCATATTCAGCAGCATTCTCTTCTCTTTTATAGAGAAAGATTGCTTGCTTTTGTCAACATATGCCCACACTTGGGTATGGCTATATTTCTTTTCTTGTACACAAAGTTTTTCATCTAATCTTTATCCAAAAATCACAACAACTTCCTACACTAATTTACAAGTAATTCCTCTTGATGCTATCATCTCCGATCAGAGATAAAAGATGCTTGCCAAAAAAATTGCCTATCAGAAATGAATTGGTAATTGGCCACTAGATAGGAAGTGAGACGGCTTTGAAAAATGCTTTCCAGGAATTTGAAATTACATCATCAACATCATGTAAAAATAAAATTGCTAATATTACATGCACACCCAAAGATAATCCGAGCAATATAACACAGGAAAATGCGTGCACCATAATGATAGACAAAGAAAATATGCAACGGTCCCAAAATGCCAAGAAAAATCACTGCTTCATGGAAATCCAACAATGGATCTCAGAGACAAGTTAAACAAAGGCATAAAAATATAGGAAATGCATCAAGCAATATACGAAAAGGAGGGCCTCACTTATCTATTCCACTATGCCTGGCATGCCTACAAAGTAGCAAAAATGAACATTTCCACCTCGAGTCAAGTGGTCATTAATTTCCAAGGCATGTAATAACATCCGCTATGCACACACCATACGAAGCATAAATAGGAAACTAATGTCGAGACTTGGCATGCAGAATATTTGTGGAAGTTCCATACAAGGCCCTACAAAATACTTCAAACACAAGACAAAAAACCCTCGTGAACTGCCAATAAAGGTCCAAAGGAAAGCACAGATCATCAGATTACCCATTATGCATCCCACTATTTCACCAAGCCAATAAGGCATACAAACTAATTTAACAAATAAAAGATCATGAAAATCCAAAGAAAGACTTTGTATGATATCCTTCAAAGAAGGCAGAAAGGGATGATGCATTTTTATGGCTATTAAAATGAGCTTCCTGGCACTCAACCACTCATATAAGCCGTCTCATCCACAAAGCCCACAACAGATAACCAGATTTTTCCATTGTGAAGCATACTGAAGCCTAAATGCTGAAAATCCTGAGAATGATTCCCAAATAAAAACGAAACATAATTTACAAGAAAACTGGTAGAACCTCTTATTCAGACGCAATAAAAAGCAAGCAGAAACACTCACAGACTAACTTTAGGAGTCTCAGTAGCTGAAAAGAAAAGTGAACCTTCTTCAATCTTACCTAGGAGAGTTGGCACGCTTCTGTTGTTGCTGATTCACAAAATTAGATGAAGTGTTCACAGGTTCAACTTCAATATCCTGAAAATCATTTTTCAACCATACAACATATTAAATACAGCCTTTCAGTCGAGTATTAAATGGAGATTTTTTGGCATTCTCCAGATCTAAAAAAAGAAAGGCAATTAAATGGTTTTTTAAGTACACGCATTTAATATAGTCCTTCAAGGTTAAGCCTGTCCAATATAGAAAAAGGTTTTCACTTGCTTGAAGAGAAAGAGGTTTTAAAACCAACTTAATTTGTCATGTACAGATGTACTAGACACTATTACAGTAAATCAACTCTAAAAAATATAAATAAATAAATAGAAAGATTTTCAGATTCAACATGGGAATACTTGGACAATGGGTACAAACAAGAGTCTGACCACTAAGTCTTTACTCTTAAACAGGAATAAATGGAGCCTGCATAAGGCATCAATAGCAGACATGAAGCCAACTCAATACCTTCACTGTTTTAACTCCCACATCTTGGTGCATCGCAAACTTCATAAAAGGAGTGGTTTCTGTCTAGATAACCACTAACCCTCATCTGGAAATTTCTTGCCCACATACCCTTTATCCAAGAGTCACCTATGTTTTTGAACAAATAAATCAAATCAACTACTCTGGGCATCATAAAAAAATCCCCACCTCAGGCGTACATTCTTTAGGTAATCCATCTTCTGGCGCTTCCCTTGATCCAGGATCGACAACATCCCACAGAAATCCATTCTCATTCCCATGCGACAGCTTATTGAAATCATGGTCTACAGCTCCAAAATAAGGCACAATATATGCAACATATTTTTCTGAGAACAATAACCATCCAGCCTCTTATCATTTGTTAATACATTACACATCATTATTTGAGAACCAAAATCAACCAGATGAAGAGCTAGAAAGCACAAAGTCTTACAATTAATGCATGTTAAACTCATAAAATAAATTCAATAAAGACCATTAACATATGCATAGGCTACTGACCACCCACATCAACCACTCAACATTTTGTTGAGATATCATCAGTTAAAAATAAAATCTACAAAATAATGTCCTAACAAGGAAACCATGTTAAAAATGAACTGAAGAATTATCCTACCAGCCAAGCAGTGAAGGGCATTCTCAGCTGCTTGCTGATGAGCATCCTTCCTGGTGTTACCCATTCCAACACCTATCTTTTCACCAGTAAACAAAACCTTAATCATTTAAGTCAGCAAAATGAGTTATGGAAGCCCATAGAAGCAAGATAATCCAAGCAACAAAGAGGGAACAAATGATAAGAATATTATATCATTTCAAAGCTTTTTTTTTTTTAAAAAAAAGGGGGAAACTGCTTGTGTTACAGAAAAATATTCTCATTAAGTAATTATTTAAATACAAATATATGATCATATCACCCCTATATATTGAAAGAGTTAATATGAATTTCTGATATATCTTTTCTTATTCACCAGAAAACGTGTGTGTGTGTCTTTATATATATATATATATATATATATATATATATATATATATTGTGCCGTTGCGAGTTGATATACAAAAGATATGGTTTAGCCTTATCTAAGTTTGTTACAACAAAATATATTGGAAAGGATACAGATCCCTCATCATGGCCCCTCAATTCAAGCTGAGGGATGAAGTTCGAATTGTTAATTTGTCTTGAAGAGAATTGTGATGTTGTCTAGACACAGCTTTTGTTAACAAATCAGTAAGATCACAAGAGGAGATGAAACGAAGTTGAAGCTTCTTTTTAGCAACCTTATTGCAAACAAAATGGTGGTCAACCTCAATATGCTTAGTGATGGCATGAAACACCGGATTGGAAAATAGAGATGTGGCTCCTATATTGTCAAACCACGAAGTTGGTGGTTGTGTAGACATATAAGAAATATCTTGAAGTAACAATTGTAACCATGTTACTTCAGTGGTGGCAAGACCAATAGCCCGGTAATCAGCTTCCATAGAGGTCCGGGCAACAGTTTTCTGTTTCTTTGTACCCCAACAAACTAAATTATTGCCAATAAAAAGTGTAACCCGTAGTAGACTTGCAATCATTTTGACCACTAGCCCAGTCTGCATCCGTTTATATATTAACATGGTTGTGTGGTGACTCAGACTGTGACACCCCTTACCCGTCTACAGTGTAGCCGAGCAAGTTATGTCACTCAGCGTGCCGGAGCACCAATTTATGTTTCTATTACAATTTATCCCTTTATAAGAAATTTATTTTTCAATTTTGATAAATCTGAATTTATCCGCAATTTTATAAAAAATCCGGCAGATTGCCGACTGTAAATT